>NC_133370.1:28414699-28436679 GCF_049309525.1 Garra rufa | reverse complement strand
CACCGGCGTCACGCGAGACCACTTTACTTCCCGCGCGCATTTTAAATGGCCAGATCTGTATCTCGCATTTTTTTTTCTCAGAATTGCAAGCTTATATCTTATAACACACAATTATGAATTATTAAGTCAGAATTATAAGATACAAACTCGTAATTCTGACATTTTAGTATTTTCCTGCCCAAAATTTGATAACTTGCAATTGTGAGTTTACACCTCACAATTCTGAGAAAAAGCAATCTTAATTTAAATCACCACATTTTTGGATACAAATTTTAATTGATCTTACTTCATACAATATATATGTGAGACCATTAGTGCTACATAACAGATAAGATAATGGTACTGACCAATAGTACCAGTGCTTCCTTGGGATCCTTCGTCAGCCTTAGGTTTGGGTCGAGATCCATTGTTTTGAAGAGTCCGATTAGATATTCCATGTTTGCGGAGCAGGTGGCGCTCACAGTTTGACTTGGTGGAGAAGAATGACTCACACTGAGGACAAGGATATGGCTTCTGACCTGTGAAATCACATTTGTGAAAGCACAAACTGTAAGACTCTGAAGAGAGAAACAAAGCATTATGAAGTCAAATATATTGGATCAAAAACAAGTTAACATCTAATATAATAAATTCAAAAGTTTAGGGTCAGTAAGATTATTTTTTGTTTTTTGAAGTCTCTAACGCTCACTATGGCTGCATTTATTAGATTAAAAATACAGTAAGAAAAGTTATACTGTGAAATATTACTGAATAAAAAAAAGGTAATTGTTTTCTCACAATTGCGACTGACTTTTTTTTTCAGGAATTAAGTGATACAAACTCGCAATTCTAACTTTTTTCCAGAATTAAGTGATACAAACTCATAATTATGACCTTTTGTCTCAGAACTGTGAGATACAAACTCGCAGTTGCGAGTAATAAAGCCAGAATTGCAAGATATAAACTCGCAATTCTGACTTTTTTCCTCAGAACTGTAAGATATAAACTCGCAATTGCGAGTTATAGTAAGAATTGCAAGATATAAAGTTGCAATTCTGACTTTTTTTCTCAGAACTACAAGTTTATATATCATAATTATGAGGAAAAAAAGGAAGAATTGTGAGTTTATATTTGAGTTAATTTTATTATGCAATTTATTCCTGTAATGGCCGAATTTTCAGCATCATTAGTCCGGTCTTCAGTGTCACACGATCCTTCAGAAATCACTCTAACATGCTGATTTGCTGCTCAATAAACATTTCTTATTATTATCAATGTTGAAAACAGTTGTGCTGCTTAAAATTTTTGTGGAAACCATAAAATATTTTTTTAGGATTCTCTGATAAGTTAAAAAAAAAACAGCATTTATTAAAAACTGAAATCTTTTGTAACATTTAAAATGTTTTTTACTGTGACTTTTGGTCAATTTAATGCATCCTTGCTGACTAGAAGTTTTTTTTTTTTTTTCAAAAACAGTAGTGTAAATCATTATAGACAGTGAATGAATTTCAAAACTAATCAACACATTCAACTGTAGCATGTTTGTTTACAATTTCTGCATTCTGTGAGGATTACCTAAGATCTATTTAAAGTCGGAAATGGCTGACAAATTAAATAGTGTACGAAATTGAACACATTCTGTAACCTCCGCTTTCCTAAGAATGCTAAGTAGCTCACTGTATTGTAGGATAGAGTAAATAAAAAAGTAATAAAGTGCTTTGTGGCATATGAATTGTAAACAGTGTCTCACCTGTGTGTGTTAGCATATGCCTTTGCAATGAGCTGGCCCAAGGGAACAGGCGTGGGCAGTATGGGCAGGTCATCTTCTGCACTGAATTTGAATAAGCATTCTTCTTTCCTTTGTTCTGTGAAGGTTTCTTTGGCTTTTCTTCTCGTGCCTCTTTCACCTCTTCATCGACAGGCTGCTTCTCTTTCTCCTCCTTCATTGGCTCCATCTGACTAGGTTGTAAATAGGGGCTAAATGTATTAGAGTCAGTAGTAGCTAGCATTTTCTCCACACTGGGAAACTCGCCACTTGACTCCAAGTCAATGCCACAGCCTGCTGGCGTTCTCGGATCACAGATCTCCTCCTGAAATGCTCTCTTCTTGCCTCTTTTCTTTGAGTTATCAGAGGAGCCATTTTGAACAGAATCCAGTTTAGCGGCGGGAGGACCCTTCTTCTCACTCAGTGTATTAAAATCCATTGCACTAACACTGTTTTTGCCATCTATTCCTGTTTCGATCAGCACTGGAGTAGCTGACACAGACGAGATGATCTGAGCAATGGAGGCCAGCGGTGCCATTTCTGAAACAGAAGTTGGTTTTGGTAGCAATGGCTTCAAGCGAGTAAAAGGCTTACTAAGGTCACTGGATAGAGCAGAAGCCAGGCTGGAAATTGAGACCGGGAGGGCTGCAAGAAGTCCAGGGCTCGTTTCCAGAGTCTGTTCCTTCTTGATGTCTTGATGATTCAGGGGCATGCTCTGAGGAAGCTCTTTCATCATTCTCTTTTTCTCAGGAGCCTTGGGTATCGAGAGATCGATGGGCTCCATAGAGCAGTCGTTAAACAGAGGGGATACTGTTTCTTCAACTTTAACATCTGAAGCAATCGTCTTTTGAGATTTGCTAGAAAAATCCAAAGGCTGGTCTTGGTCCTCAACGGGTCCAGAGTAGGGACCTACATTTGGAGGAACGGTGCTGTTGACCAGTCCATTTGAGGTTGGAGGGTTGGTTTGAGCGGTGGTGTCTCCAACCGGTACGAGACTTTTGATGTGTTCTTCAATTTCCCGCTCTGGAACATCTGGGTGGTGCTTCAGCAAATGGTGAATGCAGTTCCTTTTAGCTAGAAACGCCGCCCCGCATTGCTTACACTCAAACGGCTTCCTCTGACATCCATTGTGTGTTCGCAGGTGAATCTGAAGTGCTCTGTAGTTCTTAAGATCTTCCCCGCAAAATCTACAAGATGTGTTACCAGCACTGGCCGAATCGAGGAGGTCTAGCGTGGTGCCTCCAATTACACCGCTTACGCTAGAGGAGGTGGTTACATATTCAATGTTTTTCTCAATGTCTTTGCGTGTGTTCTTCATGTGTTTCTTGCGCAAATGACGCTCACAGTTGGCCTTCACAGTGAAAGGGTAGTGACAAAGGCGGCAGACATATGGCCGCTCACCACTGTGTGTTCTGAGATGTCGAATCAGCGTCGCTTTGTCAGGAGCAGCGTAGCTACAAATGGTGCACTGGTACGGTGACGCTCCTAGATGGTGACGCATATGAGCCTGGAGGCCGCCTAAGAAAGAAAAAACTTCTTTGCAGAAGCGACAAGGGAACTCTGTCTTGGTTGTCTTCTTGCTGACAACTCTTGATTCCTTTTCTTTGCCATCAAACTCTTCTTGCTTTCCAGTTTCATACGAGATAATCGTGTTTCCTATGACATCTGGCCCTTCCCAGTTGGTAGGAGAGGATGAGGTTGAGGACGAAGAGGAGGCTGATGATTGTCTGGTAGTTCTTACTTGTTGACCTGTTTGGGGTGGAAGGCTAGGACTGATGTTGCCTGATGAAGCCTGTTGGGCATTCATGACGGGAGGAGGGGGTGTGGAGGCACCCATGCTGGATCGAGGAGTGATTAAGGGCTTTTGCTTCAGAGAAGCAATCTGTTTGGGGTCCACCTGTAGAGGACTGCCCAAACCTTTGGCAAGCAGAGACAAAGACATCTGAGGTGGCACAGTGGCTGCAAGCTTAAGGATTTGTTCAATGTCCGCCAGCTCCACCGCAGATTGACCACTTATCGGGACAAACATCCCGCTGCTGACGACACCATGTAGCGGCTGTAGCGATAGGAGGCCGAGGGCGGCGTTCTTGTTCACGGCTTGAAGAGAGACGGGCTCCAAAACTGAGACGCCGGGATTGCTGCTTTCTTGAGGTAGATTAGTTGAAGGTGGCTCAACGCGAATGAAGCGAATGCTGTCTAAGATTTCCTGCTGAATTTGCTCTTCTGATTTCTCTGGCTTGGCCAAGGAGGAGTGTTGGAGACCCAGGCACTCCATGAAACCGTTTTTCCCATCTGAAGTGGTACTCTCAACATGTGGGACTAGTTCATTGACCTCCTTGGAATCTGTGGAATGGGAGTTAACTTTGGGTGCATCCATAACACCATCTGCGTTATGTTCCTGAGGTTCAGTGCTGGTGTCTGCGCTACTTTTGTGTGAGGATTTGTGGAGGTCCAGAGACTGCTCAAGAGGGAAGGCCTTGTTGCAGACCTCACAAACAAATTTGTGGAACTTGCTAGAGCATCTGCGCAAATTAGTCTCGCACCAGACCTGAGTAAATACAACAAATAAGCTTCAGTCATCATCCAATAAAGAAATAAAGTAATTATTTCGAATCAAATGTATTTGCAAGTCTTTACCTGTGCAATTTGAGGAAATTTTTGACAGCTGAAGTCAATGAAAGCCAAGTCACCAAACCCCAGAGGGATGGAGGGGTTATTCTGAATAAAGGGTTGTCCAGAGGGGTCAGTGGGAAGCTGCTTATGAATGGCAGCGTTATGACGCAGAAGGCCACGGTGTGTGCGAAAAGTAATGCAACAAATGTTACACCTAGGATAAGAAGAAACAGTCAGAAACAGTGTATTTATTACATGTACAGTTGAGGTAAAAACAAAAGTTACATACACCTTGCAGAATCTGCAAAATGTTAATTATTTTACCAAAATAAGGAGGATCATACAAAATGCATGTTATTTTTTGTTAAGTACTGACCTGAATAAGATATTTCACATAAAAGACGTTTACATATAGTCCACAAGAAAAAATAATAGTTGAATTTATCAAAATGTCCCTGTTTACAAACACTTGATTCTTAATGCTGTGTTGTTACCTAAATGATCCACAGCTGTGTTTTTTTTGTTTGTTTGTTTAAACTGCTCGCTGTTCTTCAGAAAAATCCTTCAGGTTCCACAAATTTAGTTTTTTTTCAGCATTTCTGTGTATTTGAACCCTTTTCAACAATGACTGTGTGATTTTGAGATCTATCTTTTTACACTGAGAACAACTGAGGGACTCATTAGCAACTAACATTCACTGATGCTCCAGAAGGAAAAACAACACATTAAGAGCCAGGGGTGTTTTTAAACAGAATGAAGATTGTACATTTTTCAGATTTTCCCAGAAGACCAAATAAGTTAAATTTACCCTGATTTTCAAATTCCAAAAGTTTTCACCCCCAGGCTCTTAATGCATTGTGTTTCCTCCTGAAGCATCAGTGAGCATTTGAACCTTCTGTAATAATTGAGTCCCTCAGTTGTCCTCAGTGTGAAAAGATGGAACTCAAAATCATACAGTCATTGCTGGAAAGGGTTCAAACACAAAAATGCTGAAAAACCAAAGAATTTGTGGGACCTGAAGGATTTTTCTGAAGAACAGTGGGCAGTTTAACTGTTCAGCACAAACAATAGACTCATGAACAACTAAACTATTATTTTCTCTTGTGGACTATATGTAAACATCTTTTATGTAAAATATCTTTTAGCATTTTGTATGATCCCTCTTATTTTGGTAAAATAATTCACATTTTGCAGATTCTGCAAGGTGTATGTAAACTTTTGACCTCAACTTTATATACAGGAATACAATGTCCTGAGCCTACCTGAGTGTAGTGTCAGGATGTGTGTCCATGTGTGTTTCCAGATCATATTTACAGTTGAATGTCTTAAAGCAGATAGGGCAGTGAAAGATCTCTTCTTCACTCTTAACAGAGTCCTCCTCTCCAGACTTTTGTATCAACATCACCTAAACACAAGACAATTGACAACTGTTTGCATACAACTTCATTTAAAGTCTTCGACTGTTTTCACTAAAAAAAAAACACACATAGTGGAGATGTACCTTTTTAAGTGGTGGCTCCTCATCCTGCTCTACTTCATCCTCTACAATAGGCTTCCTCTTAGAGATTCGTCTGCGCTTGTTTAGTGGGGAAGAACTGGGGGTAGGAATACTGCTTGCATCCTTTTCATGAATTTTCATGTGCCTGGAGAAATACACAGCTAAACTCAAACCAAGTTCTGCCTATTAACACTTATCATAAATGTAGGAGAAATTTAATGCTTTACTAAAAGGATAGTTCACCCAAAAATAAAAATTACCCCATGATTTACTCTCTCTCAAGCCATCTTAGGTGTATATGAGTTTCTCCTTTCATAAGAATACAATCAGGTGAATGTCTGTTGAGATTCTGAAGTCCAGGCTTCTGGGGGTAAATATAGGCCTCCTGAAGCAAATCGATGTGTTTGTGTAAAAAAAAAATCTATATTTATAAACCGTAATCTTTATTAGCCCCTCAGAGTTGTGTAGAGCACTTTTTCTGATGAATGGATGCACTTTACTGGACTTCAAAATCTCAACAGCCATTATAAAACCAGGAAGATCCAGGGCATTTTTTAATATAACTCTGATTGTATTTGCCTGCAAAAAGAAAGTAATATACACCAAGGATGGCTTGAGGGTGAGCAAATCTTGGGGTTATAATTGTAACCCAATAAAATGACTACTATAAAATAACTATTAAACAAATAAGCTAACCTTATCCCTGTAAAACGTTCTCTGTTTTCATCCTTATTTGATGGCACCGGGCCACTAGAATACTTTAATAATTAAAGCATGCAAAATACAGAGGGGAGTGACCAGGTGGCGGGAAATGCAATTATACGACCAGCAGAGGTCAGAGGTAATGTGTGGAGGCAAAGCGCTGGGAGTCGCATTACGACATGCTGGAACGTGCGCACCCCTCACCCTCCTACACTTACACAGAAACAAACCCACCTTTCAGGTTCAACCAGATACAAGGCCCCTGATGCTTATGTGCAGCTGTGCTTCACTGAAAATAGTTGACCGTATAGCTCTATAGAGCATATATACAATGTGAACGTTTTCAAATGAAATGTGTGGTGTCTAGAGTTAATGGTTGTGCACTGAGTGTTTGTAACAGCAAAGGGAGGATAAATGTCAGCAGACCCAGTGGTAAGAATCTTGTTTTACATTCTGCAGCCAAAGATATTAATAGCAGAGAGGCAGAGTGATGGTCACCCACATGTGGACCCAACCCTGACAGCCTGAATCCTGTTCCATCTCAGGTCTCCAGCCACAGGCTGATACCATACAGACTAAAACCGTATCAGCGTAATTATGTTCTCATGCAACCATAATTCCATTTCTTGCAACTTCTTGTCACACGCCACTTAATTACGCTGTGGTTTTAAAGTTTGTTGGAAGTTACTAGCTGATGCACTGAGTAAATGTTTCCTTCTGCTGTGCCTTATCAATATTGTAAGAGGGCAGTGTGAGAAAAACAGCTCAGCTGCATGATTTAACACCATGCCAAGTAAAGTTGATTTGTTATGCAATATATGAAACGATAAGGTTGAAAATGATCCATAACATCTATCCCAAAAATATGCTCAGCAGCCCTCTCCCTGCCCCCTGCCTTTTCTTCCTCACACAAACTTCTTCCACCCCCATCTGGAATGCCTGCATGTCTCAACTGCTCAAGGAAGCCCTCTATGCACATCCCATCAACACAAACAAAGAATCACACATCAAACCCACAAAGACACATTAAAAGAAAGCATGGACACAGAACAATCTTTCTAAATATAAGTGACATGAAAGAAAGAAGCCACTTGCCATCAATATAAGTCAGCCTTGAGAAACAGGCCTCTCACATCACATGCAGACATTCCTTCATCCCTCCCTCCGTACCCTCCTCCTCCTCCACCACCACCACAAACCTACAGCTAAAGTGTTATAAATATAATGCTTAGAGAAGTATTTAGATTTTTCCAAACTTATTTGGAGTTGCGTTGCTGTCTATGCAGGATCAGAAAGCTCTCAGATTTCATTAAAAATATTTAAATTTGTGTTCTGAAGATGAGCAAAGGTCGTACGGGTTTGGAACGACATGAGGGTGAGTAATTAATAGCAACATTTTTATATTTGGGTGAACTATATCTTTAATAAATATAACATTTACTATAGAAAGTAGGGCTGTGCAATATGGACAAAATAATCATATTGCGATTTTTTGAAAGAATATTGCGATTGCGATTTTATTTGCGATTTTTTATTTTTTTTTTTGCTTTTTCAAACAAGCT
Organism: Garra rufa; assembly: GCF_049309525.1. Lineage (NCBI taxonomy): Eukaryota > Metazoa > Chordata > Actinopteri > Cypriniformes > Cyprinidae > Garra > Garra rufa. The sequence goes on along the minus strand of NC_133370.1, from coordinate 28,428,560 downwards.
ACATAGATACATTCTAAATGTATTCAGTGCACAAGAAGTGCATAACAAAACATTTCACCATGAAATAACATAGTATTAAGTTTAATAAACAAAACTGTGGTAAAATTGTCTTTAAAACAGACAACATAAAATAAATAAGCCATTTTACTTTTTTTCCCCCGGTACTTTAGCCTACTTTGTGCAATAACGAATACATTCATTTCAGTGGAAAAATAAGTCCAAAACTCTCGATTTTAACATTTTGAGGGTTCTAAAATCTTTTGCCTTTTTTTTTTTTTTTTTTTTTTAGAAATTCTTATGTGTTTTAATTTTTCTGATAATGAAAAAGCATAAACATTTATTTATTTTTAATCAAATGAAAAATAAACCCTTTTAATTTGTCAAACAAACAGAAATTTACTGTTAAAATCAATGCGTGGAAGAAAAATTATATTCAGTTTAAAACGTTTAAATAATAATTAAGTGGTTAATCTTGTTGATATATTTTTTTTATCATATATATTGTTTTATGTAAATTATTTAAATAGGAATATATAAACACCTACATTATACTGTACAAAAGTAATACAGGACTAATATTGTTCTGTTACATGTTAAACCGTACTTTTATTTTGACAGGTTGCAGTGAAGTTTCTGTGTGTATATGATGCTAGTTTTCTCAAATGAAACGGTAAAAGTGAAACTCACAGCAGTGATTTGGCGATTGAGTTTATCTGTTCATGTGAGATGCAAATGCCAAAAATTAGCGGGAGCGTCACGTGTGCTTCAGTCTGTATGTAGTAAAGAAATAAAACGCGTCTCCACCATTCATAGAAGCAAACGGAACATGCAGGATTCATATTAAAACGGTCTTTTTGCATTTCAGTTTTCACAGACACTAGTCCATATCGCGATTTGAATTAAGTGACAGACCAACTTTTGATTTATTAATCCAAAAATCGACGAATTACGTGGCATTCCGCGCTATAGTAGATTAGGTTTTTATGAATGGAGTCCGCGATCCAGTCCGTGTTTTCGTGGAGGAGACATTGTAATCACGCGACCATGAAGAGACAAAAATGACATGCCTTAGTGTAAATAAGATAAATAACAATTTAGTAGGCAATTTAGTATGTTTAATAAAAGAACTATGTATAGACCTGTTCTATATGAAAGATAACCTTAAATGACTTCTATTGTGATGTGGCGCTATATCGAAAATAAAATGAACTTGACGTTCAAGGGGGGCGGGGGGGTGCCGTTGGGGGGATAGGTAAAATCGCAGCCTTGTGCGGTTTAGAAATCGCATGTTCTTAAATCGCGATTTTTTTGCGATTGCGATTAATTGCACAGCCCTAATAGAAAGATTAGATATTTTGTCATCATGCATGCCATGTGAAGTTTGTATATGTGTAAAGTTATATCCAATATACAATGATTAAAATACCAAAAAAGCACTATTTATATAGAGTATAAACAAGTGTCTTTACTTCAAAATGGATGATTTAGATAAATCTGCAGCTTAAAATGTAATTATATAACATTACATAATTAATTACAATTCATTTTTGTTTGTTAATAAAAATGAAAGTTTCACATTTTGGCTTTTAAACCTGTGTGCACTACCAGTCAAAAGTATTTGAACAGTAAGTCTCTTCTGCTCACCAAGCCTGCATTTATTTGATCCAAAGTACAGCAAAAACAGTAAAATTTTGAAATAGTTTTACTATTTAAAATAACTGTTTTCTATTTGAATATATTTTCAAATGTAATTTATTCCTGTGATTTGAAAGCTGCATTTTTAGCATCATTACTCCAGTCACATGATCCATGATCAAATTATAACATTCATAAAATCATTCTAATATTCTGATTTGCTGCTCAAAATACATTTATTATTATTATTATTATTATGCTAAAAACAGCTGAGAATTTTTTCAGGTTTAGAAAGTTCAGACGAACAGCATTTATCTGAACAAGAAATCTTTTGTAACATTATAAATGTTTTTATCACTTTTGATCAATTTAAAGCATCCTTGCTAAATAAAAGTATTAATTTCTATAATTAATTTTTTTCTCAAAAATTACTTTTGAATGGTACAGTGTTAAATGTTACAAAAGCTTTTTATTTCAGATAAATGCTAATCTTTGGATTTTTCTATTCATCAAAGAATCCTGAAAGAAATGTACTCAACTGTTTTAAATATAGCTAATAATAATAACAATACTAATAATAAATGTTTCTTGAACATCAAATCAGCATATTAGAATGATTTCTGAAGGATCATGTGACACTGAAGACTGCAGTAATGATGCTGAAAATTTAGATTTGATCACAGGAATAAATTACATTTTAAAATATATTCAAACAGAAAACAGATGTTTTATATATTAAATATTTCACAATTTTACTGTTTTTGCTATACTTTGGTTAAATAACTGCAGGCTTGTTGAACAAAAGAGACTTCTTTAAAAGCACTACAGTTCAAAAACTTTTGACTGGTAGTGAATTAATGAAAAAGCCCATGCAGCTAAACAGGAAATAGGATACTCTATTGTGTATGGTCGTGAGCCAGTGAAAAGGCTAGCCTACATCACATAAAAGTTAAACATCTACAGTTTTAAAAACACTGTCTGACCATTTACCTGTGCATGTTTCCATTGGTAGTGAACGTCTGACCACATACCACACACTTGTATGGCCTCTCTCCACTGTGAACCAGCATGTGGCGGTCCAGAGAACTGGCCGAGCTCAAAGCCTTCCCGCAGATACTGCAGGAGTGGTCAGTGCCCCCACTATCTGTGTTGTGCTGGAGGGAAAAAAAAGGGACAGATGTGAACATACTTATTTGTAGTCTACATATAATACATAAAGAAATGAGTATTAACACATTTTCAGATTGAGTACAACTCTGATTTTAAGACAAATGGTTGTGGTTCAGTAAACAGGTGTACATGTAGGGATGTTCTGGTGTGTTTGTGTAAGAGAGAGAGTGTGCACCTGTCTGATATGCATGGTGAGCTGGTGCTGTGTCATGCAGTTTTTGTTACACAGGGGGCAAATGAAGCTTGAGCGATCGTCTTTGACTTCCTGTAGCAGACACAAAAACAAGACAGATTTTAGTTACAATGTACTTCATTAAATAGTTGATTAGTATGAAGTTTTATATAATTTTATAAACATATAACATTAGTAACTAACTAGTAACTAATTTATATATTTTTAAGTATTACACCTTAGACACAGATCCTGAAAACACATTAAGTAATTACGATTTAATCAAACGAAAATACATCTCCTCAACACATGTGGCTCCCCATGACTCCAAAACCCCAGTGAGTCGTTTATTTGTCCCCCGGTGAGAGATAAACACAATAGGTAAAACAGATGCAGGATGTGGCCTGCCTGATGAAGATAGTATGTGTCAGAGCAGCGGGAGCGGTTGTGCGCTCGCGTCACATGGAGTAACAAGTGGCCTCTCCATCTGTTTCTCCAGACAACAGCAGCACTGGCTGAGGAAGAGCATCACTAATTTAGTGGGTAAGGCCTTCTGCAGTCGAGCAGCGGTGCAGGAGTCACTCTCAGCGTATGGAAATACAGTTAGGGCTGTGGGACGGGATACCAGAGGGGGTTGGGGGACTGAAACACCTGTTTTCTCCACAGAGAAGTGTTTCAGTCAAATCCCACACTTTAATTGAAGGCATAAGACAAGCATTGGCTCTCACAAAGGGGGGATTGAGAAAGCGCAAGGACCATTTGTTGCCACTCATTTAACTGAGTTTACGTAACTGCTACACTGAATGACCACCAGAGACAGCATGAGGGAAATGAGACAGACCTCTCATAGAAAAATAGTCTCAAATCATGAGACTAAATATGGCGTGTATAGAAATGACAGTGGGCAGAATTGTGAGTTGATATCAAGCAATTCTGAAAAAAAATGTCAGAATTGTGAGTCTATATCAGACAATACTGAGGAAAAAAATGTCAGACTTGTGAGTTTATATCAGACAATACTGAGGAAAAAAAATTTCAGACTTGTGAGTTTATATCACGCAATTCTGAGGGGAAAATATTCAGAATTGTGAGATTCAAAATAGCATTTGTGAGAAAAAAAGTCGGAATTGTGGGTTTATTTCGCAGAATTCTGAGAAAATAAAAGTCAGAATTGTGAGATAAAAAATTGCATTTGTTGGAAAAAAAAGTCAGAACTGCGAGTTCGTATTATGCAATTTTGAAAAATGTCAGAATTGTGAGTTTATATTATGCAGTTCTGAGAAAAAAGTCAGAATTGTGAGTTTATATCATGCAATTTTGAAAAAAGTCAGGATTGTGAGATTATATCATGCAACTTTGAAAAAAGTCAGAATTATGAGTTGTATCATGCAATTCTGAGAAAAAAAGTCAGAATTCTGAGTTTGTATCACAATTCTGAGAAAAAAAGTAAGAACTGTGAGTTTATATCATGCAATTTTGAGGAAAAAAAATCTAAATTGCGAGTTTATATCATACAATCTTGAGAAAAAAGTCGTAATTGAGAGTTTATATCATGCAATTCTAAAAAAGTCAGGATTGTGAGTTTATATCGCGCAATTCTGAGAAAAAAAGTCAAAATTGTACATTTAATCACATAATTCTGAGAAAAAAGTCAGGATTGTGAGTTTATATCATGCAATTCTGAGAAAAAAAGTCAGGATTGTGAGTTTATATCATGCAATTCTGAGAAAAAAGTCAGGATTGTGAGTGTATATTCTGAGAAAAATGTCAGAATTGTGAGTTTATCCACTAGAAAAATACACTAAATATGGCATATATAGAAATGACAGTGGGCTGAATCCAAAATTGCATACTTGCCAACTATATAGTAGGCAAAAACTTGCACGTGAAAGAGTAGTACAGCAAGTCTATAGTAAACAGTAGTCAAAATACCCAGACGACCTATTATTTCTGGTGAATAAATGTGTACACTTTGCTATTCCGTGAGGCCATGGGTAAGGATTTGTGAATGGCAGTGAAGTGACTCAACTGACACTTGTAGGTCACATGAAAATGACATCCTGATGAATGTAGTATGTCCGCATTACTTTCATACTACACACACTGATGCTATACAGAACATAGTTTTTTTAATGGTCACAAAGTAATTACTCAATCAAAAGAAGTGCCCATTCAAAGAGTGTGTGATTTTGGATGTAGCCCTTCAAGTAGATGAGATACCAATATGAATGCCAAACAAACAAACTAGCTTGAAAGGGACATTGCTGACTACTCCACTTCTGCAGCCTATACAGCTGTACTTCCTGCTATGTACCAAATACTAACTGCTGCTATACCTGATTTCTTCTCCCAGTGCGATTGACAGAAGGCAATTTGGTGGCATTTCTGGGAGATATTTTGGTGGGCTCCGAATCGACTCCATTGATCTGGCCCACATTCATCACAGTGCTCATCATGGAGTTGATAGAGGACAGCTCCTCCTCTGTTCTAACTCCACCTTCATCTTCATCTCCATGTTCTTGTTTGTCCTTTCCATCACAGTCTGCTTCTGTAAATCAAATGGGAGTGAGTAAATACTCTTTAAAACAGAATCTTTATTTTTGGATGAACTGTCTCTCTTTGTGCCACTGTGGCATCTTACCTTCAACGGGTTCTGGTGTATGTGTGGAGGACTCATTGTTCACAGCCTCTTCTGACAAATAAGACTGTTCATTCACATCAGCAGCACCGACACCATTGCTGACAGTCTTCTCAGGGGAGGCACTTTCCATTTCTAAGAATAGAGAATATTAGTTACTCACACAGAACTCAATATGACATAATTTTTGTAAAGTTAAACACATCAATTATTTTTCCAATCTGCATAAGAAGCCATGTGGAAAACATCTTTTAACTGCCTAAATGGTTACAATTAATCTCTGCAGGAGCTGTTGTGTTTTACAGGAGCAGCTTCATCGTTCAACTTTCTATTTTGGCACATGTGCTACTTAATCATTTTCATACAATCAAATGCAAGAACAAAACTCTATTATGGACTTAAGATATGGAATCCCATTTCTGCCCCAGAATAGTAAATAAAAAAGGTAATTGAAAATTTTTCTCTTGCAAATTCTGACTCTTTTTTTTTTTTTTTTTAGAATTGCGAGTTACACATCGCAATTCTAACTTTATACCATGCAATAGAGTTAAGTCACAATTGTAATACTAGCTTAAAAAAGTCAGAATTGTGAGATACAAATTAGCATTTGTGAGGAAAAATTGTGAGTTTATATCTGGAAATTCTGGGGGAAAAAAGTCGGATTTGTGTGATTGTTATTACACAATCCTGAGGAAAAAAGTCTGAATTGTGAGTTTATATTGCAATTCAGAGAAAAAAAAAGTCAGAATTAAGAGTTTATATTGCAATTCAGAGAAAAAGTCAGAATTGTGCGTTTATATCGCAATTCTGAGAAAAAAGTCAGAATTGTGAGTTTATATCATGCAATTTTGAGGAAAAAAGTCAAAATTGTACATTTAATCACATAATTCTGAGAAAAAAACGTGAGTTTATATCATGCAATTCTGATAAAAAAAAGTTAAAATTGTGAGTTTATATCATACAATTCTCAGAAAAAAAAACTAAATTGTGAGATAAAAAGTCACAATAACATTTTTTTGGGGGGATAGGAAATAATTAGTCTCTGTCAATGGCTGGGCAAAAAGACTAAAAGACAAAGTATTTGTGAAGGTTCTTCAAAAGTTAGGGTCGGTAAGATTTTTTTTACATGTTTTTCCAAAGTAATCTTTTATGCTCACCAAGGCTTTTATTAAAGATATAGTAAATGAAAGTAATATTGTGAATTATTATTACAATTTAAAATAATACAATTTAAAATAGAAAATAGTTTTCTATTTAAATATATTTTAAACTGTAATTTATCCCTGTGTCACATCATGATCCTTCTAGTACACTAATTTGCTGCTCAAGAAACATTTATTATTTCACCAATATTACTAGTATTTTTGTGGAAAAACATGATTCTTTTTTCCCAGGATTCTCTGATGAATAGAAAGTTCAAAAGAGTAGTATTTATTTGAAACAGAAATCTTTATAAATGACATTGTACATGTCTTTACTGTCACTTTTGATAAATTGAATGCATCCTTGCTAAATAAATGTATCTTGCTGACCTCAAACTTTTAAATGCTAGTGTACATATCAGATTTAAAAAGCTACATTCTTCCCACAAACATCTCAATTTGGATTGAGCTCTCTGTATTGTGTTGTCTAAGAGTGAAGATAGGAAAAGCACTGGCTGTGGACTGTTTGAGGCAGCTGTGGGAGTGTGATACTACAGCGAGAGAGGCCCATCCCAGTGAGGGGGGTGGTGCAGGGTGAGGAGACGAGGGAGAGAAAGATGAACGACACATACGTGACAGCAAAGGAGCGCAGAGAAGGAGGGGAGGCAGAGATGGAGGAAAACACTGAGAGAAAAGTGAAATGTGAGAAAAGTGCAGAGAGAGGACTGGAAAAGAGAGGCGAGAGACTGGGTGCATGTTCACACGGGAGAAACTTGGAAGTCTTTCTGCTGTGAAGAGAGGAACAGTAGGGGGGTTGGGTTGAGAGGCAAAGCAGGAAGTGGCTGTGAGAGCAGTGGAGGGTAGACGGCTGTCTGCTGTACTCTCTCGTGCTCTAACCATGCGGCCCTGCTGCAGTTTGTGTGCGCCGTAGCAGGGTGTGATTGCCTCTGCTGGAGGGGGGAGGGTAGGAAATCCCCCTCCCAGCTCCCACCATCCCAAACTCTGCACATGTACTTCCACTGGTTGGAAAAGTGAGGACGGAGGAAGCTGATTATCTTCTATTTCTAACTTTGAGGAAAAGAGATGCACATATTCTGCAGTGTATTACACCTTTAACACTGACAGATTTTACAATGGAGGTTACCAGGTTGCCAGTAAGCATTGCTATGCATCATAACAAAATTAGAATGAATGATTATTAGTTTATGAATGTGAAAACCTCTATAGTGCTGCCTTTTTATTTGCATTAAGCTTTTCTCAACTCTATCACTATCAGTGTCAGGCCCTTAAAGGGATAGTTCACCCAAAAATTGTAAATTCTGTCATTAATTACTCACTCTCATGTCGTTACAAATACAATGGTCAATCTGACGAGAAAAAAAATGTTGAATAAAGTCATTATTTTAGTTTTCTTTGCACACAAAAAGTATTCTCGTGGCTTCATAACATTACGATCGAATCACTGATGTCACATGAACTATTTTATGATGTCCTTACTACCTTTCTGGGCCTTGAACATGTCAGTTGCGTTGCTGTCTTTGAAGGGTCAGAAAGACATAAAGTATCTTAATTTGTATTCCAAAGATGAAAGAAGGTCTTATGGGTTTGGAATGACAGAATTGTGAGATATGAACTTGCAGTTCTGAGAATAAATGTCTTTTTTTTGCCAACTTTCAATTGCAAGTGAGATAGAACTGTAAGATACAAACTAGCATTTGTGAGAAAAAAAAGTCAGAATTGTAAGTTTATATTATACAATTCTGAAAAAAAAAAAATCAGAATTGTGAGCTTATATCATGCAATTCTGAGAAAAAAGTCAGAATTGTGAATTTATATCATGCAATTTTTGAGATACAAACTAGCATTTGTGAGAAAAAAAAGTCAGAATTGTAAGCTTATGTCACGCAATTCTGAGAATAAAAGTAATTGTAAGTTTAGTCTACGCCGATAGCTTCGTGGGCAGTGTGTCGACATGCAGCGCTAATGCGCTTTGGGCGTCCCGTGTTCAAGTCCTGGCTCGTGGACCTTTCCCAATCCTGTCCCCCGTCTCTCTCCCACTTTGTTTCCTGTCTGACTACTGTCCCATCAATAAAAGGCAAAAACAAAAAACAAAACAGAAAAGAATTGTGAGTTTACATCATACATTTGTGAGAAAAAAAGTCAGAATTGTACGTTTATATCACGCAATTCTGAGAGAAAAGTCAGAAGTATGAGTTTATATCATGCAATTTTGAGGAAAAAAAATCAGAACTGTGAGATACAAACTAGCATTTGTGAGAAAAAAAAGTCAGAATTGTACGTTTATATCATGCAATTCTGAGAAAAAAAGTCAGAAAAATATCTTAATTTGTGTTCCGAAGATGAACTAAGGTCTTACAGGTTTGAAACAACATGAGTATGAGCAATAATGACAGAATTTTCATTTTTGGGTGAACTATCCCTTTAAAGGAGTAGTTCACTTTCAGAACAAAAATGTACAGATAATGTACTCACCCCCTTGTCATCCAAGATTTAGTCGTAAAGAAATTATGTTTTTTGAGTAAAACATTTCAGGATTTCTCTCCATATAATGGACTTCTATGGTGCCCCCGAGTTTGAACTTCCAAAATGTAGGTTCAAAGGGCTCTAAACGATCACAGCCGAGAAAAGAAGGGTCTTATCTAGCAAAACGATCGGTTATTTTCTAAAAAAAAAAAAAAAAATTACAATTTATATACGTTTTAACCTCAAATGCTCATCTTGTCTAACTCGGTATATAAGTTGTAAATGTTTTTAGAAAATAACCCATCGTTTTGCTAGATAAGACCCTTCTTCCTCGGCTGGGATCATTTACAGCCCTTTGAAGCTGCATTTAAACTGCATTTTGGAAGTTCAACTCAGGGGCACCATAGAAGTCCATTGTATGGAGAAAAATCCTGAAATGTTTTCCTCAAAAAACAATTTCTTTACGACTGAAGAAAGAAAGACATGAACATCTTGCATGACAAGGGGGTGAGTACATTATCTGTAATTTTTTGTTCTGACAGTGAACTACTCCTTTAAGGCCTGATAACAAAACATTTTTACTAAAAGCCAATGATTGCAAAAATCCATTGAGGATAATTGAAATGCTCGCTTGCTGAATTAATGTATTCATTTCCTTCAAAAAAAGAAAACTCAATTTACTGAGTATTTGTCAAAAATAATAACATTACTGTGTGCAGCCTCAGTACATTTATCGGCCTCACAGATGCTACATATAAGTGTTGCGAGCTGAGATAGCAATACAGCATAGATTATCTAAGATTAATGAGCTGTTATTAGCCAAGCATCTTTGGACTAATTGAGAGGATCAGGCTTAAAGACAGTAATTCATAAGCCACTGGAACTAATAATGGCAGATGGACATCTCAGTTAAACATATCATCATATGGTCTATATGACTATTATAATGGCAAGATGTTTGGTATATGAGGCCACTAAAGCATTTTGAGCAACATTGGTTGTTACTTGCTTGGATGCTCTGGGTGGTTGCATCCTGGCCCAAATTAGTCAGTCCCTCTCCTAGGTGTCTACTTTGGATTAGTGGTTTGTTTACAATTATGTTAAAGCTATATTACAGGCAATAATTACAGTAATATAAGTGGTAATGATTCAAGAAACATTATACATGTGAAGAACAAAAAGGATGGAAAGAATAAAGGAGTGCTGATGCTCTGATAGACACTGTCCAGGCAAGCACATAACCTCCTACATCTACAGGCTATAAAAGTGTCTGAGTTAATGGGAGTGTGGGGATTATATAGACCTTCCCTCCTACTGAGAACAGATAACACTGGATAATGATGAGTCCATCTGCCCCTGACCATCACTCTCTTTTACACACTCACACTTCAAGGTGAACCAGCAAGACAAAAGGATTCAGAAAAAGAAGTATATATGCTTATCCATAGAAACTCTGAGGAAATTATTAGCTTTGCTCCAAAACCTTTTTAAAGCAGCATCCTAACATACACAAAACCCTTAGTGTTGAATGAAAATTAACCTATTTTTCTCACTTCTCGCTGAGCTTGTTGCAATGCATTCTGGGATTGCCCCACTAGGTTTAGGAGCACAGCAAAAACGTTCTCAAATGCCCCCATACTGCATGAATGCTCGCCGTAGATTTATGCTTTCATTCAGAGTGTTCTTGATGGTTTTGTTCCTCTTTTCGTTCATAAGTACACAGAGGAATGGAAAGTCTGAGCCCTCCTCCCTCCCTGTTCCACCAGAGAGAAAGCGGGGAACTTGTGCATTTCCTGTTTGGTGTGGTGGCTGGGAAGTTCTAGGGAATGCTGAGCCATTATTCTCTGTTGCTTCCTCTACACTGCAGAGCTCCCCTGATCTTCCATGTTATCATCCTCCATCTTACAGACCATCCTCCATCTCACTCACTCAACCACTCCACTCCACCCAATCCATCCCTCTTTTTCTCTCTGTCTAATTTGGGAAAATCATCATCTTAATCTGCAACGTGCTGTCATCTAAATGAAGATGCTCTACTAGTACACACACACACACACACACACACACACACTGTGACGAAAATTTTAATAGGATTGTTCACCTAAAAATGAAAACTCTGTCATCATTTACTCACCTACGTGTCATTCCAAACCTGTTTGATTTTCTTTATTCTGTGAAGCATAAAAAAGTATATTTTGAAAAATGACTTTTTGTCTGTATAAGAAAGTCAATTGGGTTAAGTGTTGTTTGGTTACCAACGTTCTTCAAAACATCCACAGAACAAAAGACAGTCATTCCCGTTTTTTAATGACAGGAAGGTGAGTAAATGATGACAGAATATATTTGGGGCAACAAATCTCTTAAAGGGATAGTTCACCCTAAAATGAAAATTACCCTTTGATTTACTTACCCTCAAGCCATCCTAGGTGTATATGACTTTCTTCTTTCATACAAATACAACTGGAGTTATATTAAAAATGTCCTGGATCTTCCAAGTGTTTTAATGGCAGTGAATGGATTTTGAGATTTAAGTCCAATAAAGTGCATCCATCCATCATAAGAACTCCTCCACACAGCTCCAATGGGTTAATAAAGGCCTTCTGAAGCAAATCGATGCGTTTGTGTAAGAAAAATATCTATATGTAAAACTTTATGAACTGTAACAGCTGCTGCTGAATATTTTTCTTACACAAACGTATCAATTTGCTTCAAAAGGCCTTTAATAAACACTATCGAGCCATGTGGAGCACTTTTTATGATGGATGAACGCACTTTATTGGACTTTAAAATCTCATCAGCCATTTGCTGTCATTATAAAGCTCAGAAGAGCCAGGACATTTTTTAATAAGTGACCCTGGTCCACGAAACCAGTCATAAGGGTCAATTTTTTGAAACTGAGATGTATACATCATCTGAAAGCTGATTTCCATTGACGTATTGTTTGTAAGGATAGGACAATATTTGGTCAAAATACAATTATTTGAATATCTGGAATTTGAGGGTGCAAAAATCTAAATATTGAGAAAACCGCCTTTGAAGCTCTAAGCAATGCATTTTACTAATCAAAAACTAATATCAAAGTTTTGATATATTTAAGGTAGTCAAATTTACAAAATATCTTCATGGAACATGATCTTTACTTAATATCCTAATGATTTTTTGGCATAAAAGAAAAATCTTTATTTTGACCCATAAAATTTATTTTTTGGCTATTGCTACTAATATACCTGTGCTACTTAAGACTGGATTTGTGGTCCAGGGTCACATATAACTACAAAAGAAGAAAGTCAAATACACCTACGATGGCTTAAGGATGAGTAAATCATAGGGTAATTGTCATTTTTGGGTTACTATGCCTTTAACGGAGGTTGAGCAAAACCTTATGACTTTTCACACTAATGTCCCGGTAAAATACCAATATTATAAAAAAAATATATAATCCTACATTGTAAAAAAAAAAAAAAAAAAAAAAAAAAAAAAATTATAATATTTTAAAATGGCAGCTGTGGTTATTATACTATGTTAACCATTTTGGATTTTACTGAAGCTTTTTTACATTTGTCCATAAAAAATTAGGGGTGAGAATCTTTCGATACCTCACAATTAGACGATTCGCCAAAATGATCCACACGATGATTTTTCAATTTTTAATTACGAATCATAATCAATTTTTGGTGCACACTGGACATCAAACACACCACAATTTTAATACAAAAACACACCCAGTCTATAGTATGGGTGGTCCTGACTCATGAAATCAGTGTTTCCTATTAACTATAAACTAATTAATCAAAAATATTTTACACTCTCCATTAGGGATGTGTCTGAATCCATTCACACCGTGTTCAGAACAAAAATGACATGTACTACAAAAACCTTTAAATATGAAACCACTTTTGAATGCGCACTTGCGTTTTACTTTCACTTTCGAGTTTCGCGATCCCACGGAGCAGCAGTAGGCTTACTTGCCACATATTTTACAAGATTAGATGTTTGTCAGTGGTGCTCAGGATCTGCAAATCATTCACCATCGTCCATCAGTCATCTCTCCTTACTCTGTTTATGTGGTAAGTGAAATATATATTATGTACTTTAATGTAACAGGATACTGCTAGCCCCTTTAGTAAAAGACTAAATTGTGATTTATATGTGAATTGATTTTCCCCCCACCTCTAGTAAAAATTAGAAACATTTTTATAGTGTATGGATGAAGAGATCTGTCATTGGCCTGACATCTGAACCCAACACCTATGCTGCAACCTCACACACAGGGAAGCATCAGTAGTGTCGGTGTCTTTTGCATATTTACCCATTTTAAGGTCTGGGCTAAACACGTCACAGGGTCATGGAGCCACAGGGTCACGGGCGCAGGATGAGGGACAGCGACCTCTGCTCATACTGAAAGAAAGCAAAACACAAAACCACACACAATTACTACACAAAGCAATTAAGATGTATAAACAAATAGAGAGTTGTGTTTAAAATGAGTAACACAAAAGTTAAAGGGAGTTGCTGAGTAAGCAGCATGAAAATGAATATGAGGTGTTTCCCCTTCGGGATTAAAGTGAAAAATCCTTCAGGCCATGAGCGACTGGTGGACTCAGAGCATGTTTTCCCATG
>NC_133370.1:28255798-28414199 GCF_049309525.1 Garra rufa | reverse complement strand
GGAGAGAGACAGGATGGAGTTGTGGATGACGTTATGGAGATGGATGGAAGGCAGATGGACGAAGCTTAGGCTTGTCAGGATGCGCAAAACAGGCTTATGCTAAATTATCCAGTCAGGAAAAACATATGTGGGTCTGACAGGCTTTCATGTGAGTGCACATTTATACAACTGCAGATTTTTTTGTTTACAGAAAAGAAGCTACTCTGATACAAGCTAGGGTTCCCTATTTTGTTCCCATTTGCACTTTCGTATCTCTTCTTTAAGTTTTTGTTAAAGATTTCTGTGTTCAGGTATTTTTTAATTTTGATTAAAAAATGCATTATAAAGGCATTCATAATGTACAGTTTACATAATTAAAGATTAGATACACCTTGCAGAATCTGCAAAATGTTAATTTTACCAAAATAAGAGGGATCATGCAAAATGCATGTTATTTTTTATTTAGTACTGACTCAACGTGAAATCACGCACCTGATGGCATTTACCGCTGATTACAGAACCGGCTTTACTGACAAAACGCGCAAATGATCGGCCGATTCGGATCGGTGCATGCCTAATATATATATATATATATATATATATATATATATATATATATATTATATATATATATATATATATATATATATATATATATTCATTTGGTACTGCCCTTTAGAAGCTACAGAAGATACTTAGATGTTTCCCAGAAGACAAAATAAGTTAAATTTACCCTGATCTTCAAATTCAAAAAGTTTTCACCCCCTGGCTCTTAAATGCGTCTTGCTTCCTTCTGGAGCATCACTGAGCATTTGAACCTTCTGTAATAGTTGCATATGAGTCCCTCAGTTGTCCTCAATGTGAAAAGATGGATCTCAAAATCATAAAGTCATTGTTGGAAAGGGTTCAAATAAACATAAATGCTGAAAAACCAAAGAATTTGTGGGACCTGAAGAACTTCAGTGGGCAGTTTAACTGTTCAGGAGAAACAAAAACAGCTGTGGATCATTCAGGTAACAACACAGTATTAGGAATCAAGAGTATGTACACTATTGAAAAGTGTCATTTACATAAATTATTTTCTCTTGTGGACTATATGTAAATGTCTTTTATATGAAATATCTTATACAAGTCAGTAATAAATAAATAAAAAAATAACATGCATTTTGTATGATCCCTCTTATTTTGGTAAAATAATTAATATTTTGCAGATTCTGCAAGGTGTATGTAAATTTTTGACTTCAACTGTACATGGTAATGTATAATTTTTCATAAATAGTTGTAATAAAAGTTAAAAATCATAATATTAACAATATTATATACAATGCATAGATAAGTATTTTAACGTATTATAACTGTGGCTACAATTATTCATGAGATGCATTAAAAGGCATAATTAATACTTATATAATGCATTATAAATATAGTTTTAATTATATAAGGACTTTAATTAAAATCTTTGGTAACATTTTACCTAAACCATACTGTAGATGAAAATATGAGAAAAAAATAAGACATTAACAATGTACTAACACTGTTTTTATGCTGAAAAATGTTTTTTTTTTCTGCTAAAATCATAGCATTGTTCAAAAGTTTATCTGTAAATAAGATTAAAAAAAGAAATTAATACTTTTACCTTTTACTGTTAAAAAAGTCAAATAAATGCTGTTCGATTAAACTTTCTATTCATCAATGAATTTTGAAAACAGGAAATAATGATAAATCACATTTTTCACACAAATATAATTTATTATTATTATTTTAATAATAATATGTTTCTTGGCCACCAAATCAGCATATTACTATGATTTCTGAAGGGTCATGTGACACTGAAGACTAAAGTAATGATGCTGAAAATTCAGCTTTGACGTGATATAAAATATATATATTCAAAATATATTAAATATATTAAAAAATGGTTTTGGAAAGTTCTATTAAATTGTAATTACATTTCACACTATTGCTGTAAATGCAGTCTTGGAGAGCAAGGGATTTCTTTAAAAACATGTAAAAAAAAAACTTACTTTTAACCAAAAGTGTCTGTGCCATTTTAGTCCATGAAAAACAATGACAAAAACTAGAAACAGAAAAATCACAAAATATCGACTACATCTAAAGTTTAAGTTTCAATTTTCATCAAAAATACATAAAAATAAAGGCACAAAGAATCTGTGTTGAACAACCCAAAGTAATGGGTTTAGTTCCCAGGGAACACTTAGCAAAAGTAAACAAATTAAATGTAAGCAAGACAGGAAATAGAAAGACTCTGCTAGCATAATGCTCTTCAGAAGGCTGAAACGACAGGGAAACTGAAAAAACTGAAAGAGTGTGTGTCTGAGGCAAGAGTGTGTCAAAGCTCTTGCATCCCTGTGTGACAGGCACAGGCAAGTGTTGGATTGTGGGCAGGTGTTGGCTCATGGGGCTATCGCGTTCTGCTGGCTCTACACTCCACACTGTTCCTGTATCAGTTTCAGCGTGTGTGTATGTGTGTTTGTGTTGAGTGGGGGAGGTGTCGGGATAGAAGGGTCTCGCTGGGGATGGGGGCTACAATACTCCAAGAACCGGGAGGAGGATTCCTGGCGAGAGGAGACACCCAGAGAAGGTTTCTGGTTAAACTGGTTCAACCGCTCAACTCTTTCCTCCCGTCTCTCTCTCTTTGGGTGGGTCTCCTCCTCCTTACAAACTTCATCGATTCATCACAAACTTCTTTTGCTGCATTTCTTGCACATATTCTATGTTAAAGTTCCTGTGTTGACTCGAATGTGTCCTTTAGTGCTCTACAAGAGTTCAAAATCATAAATATTAAATTACCAGGTCTATAAAATGCACTATAAATTGTTACAAGCACTATTAAAACCGCATACTGCAATTCTTCTTCCTATCAAGTAAGAAGAACTAAAAATAGAAAATCCAAACCAGTATGTATGTTATACAACATGGTATCTGGTCCAAGCTGGTCTACCAACTCAGTCAGGTGCCCAGCAGCTGGTTCTCCAGTTTAGACCATCTTGGGGCAGCTAGACACCAGCGATCATGTTCCAAAACACAGCTATCACTGGTTTCAGCTGGATTTTCCAGCAGGTGAGGGAATAGTGAAAGACCGAGACAAATCAGGATATGTACTTGATTGGAATGAACACAAGGGGTTAATGGGGAGGAGGAGGGGAACATATGAGGCCTTTGGCAAAGCAGCACTCAGCTGTCACTCCAAACAGGTGGCCCTGACATGACCTTTGGCTTCTACTGCATACAGCAACCATTTTGTTTCAGCAATCAAGCCAGGAGCTCCAGCACAGCCCATGACATCACACAGAGAGGATGAACTCCTGTGAGAGAAGCCAAGAAGATCCAAAAATATGCTTTTATTTGTGTTTGGCAGAGGGATGCGCACAGTGTGTGATGCACAAGCTACTGGCTATTATATACTCCTAAATAACAGGCCTAAAAGTAGTTGCTAATAGGGATGAACTGGTCATTTAAGAACAATCCTGTTAACTTGTCATGGTATGGTCGATAATACAAATAGTAAAAACTAAAATCAGACAGTTTAAATGCTACAAGTAGTGTTGTTTTAGTATACACTATATAGTAGTCAACATTTGAAGTGGATCAAAAAAAGTTAACCAAAGTTGTCCTAAGACAAGAACGTGTATTGTTTTGGTTTTAGGACAACTTTGATGAAAGGTTTTGATCCACTTTGAATGTTGACTAGTGTATACAGCATTATAGCTTTTTGTTAATATTTTAAATTATTATATTTTTTATATTTTCAGTTTTCACTTTATAGTTTTAGTAATTTGGTTGTATCTGTTAGTTTTTATTTTTTGTATATTTAACATTTGTCTATATTTTTCTAAGCTTTAGTTATTAATTTTAGAAATAGATAAATAATTAGATAAAATAATTTTAGAAAAAAAAACAGTAATATTGTGTAAACTGTAAAATATTATTCCAGTTTAAAATAATGGTTTTAATATATTTTAAAATATAATTTATTCCTGTGATGGTAAGGGATGATAAGGTATATTTTCATTTGCCATTATTCCACTCTTCAGTGTCACAAGATCCTTCATAAATCATTCTAATATGTGACCCTGGACCACAAAACCAGTCTTAAGTCGCTGGGGTATATTTGTAGCAATAGCCAAAAATACATTGCATGGGTCAAAATTTTTGATTTTTCTTTTATGCCAAAAATCATTAGGAAATTAAGTAAAGATCATGTTCCATGATGATTTTTTGCAAAATTCCTACTGTAAATATATCAAAATGTAATTTTTGATTTGTAAAATGCATTGTTAAGAACCTAATTTGGTCAACTTTAAAGGTGATTTTCTCAGTATTTTGATTTTTTTGCACCCTCAGATTCCTGATTTTCAAATAGATGTATCTCGGTCAAATATTGTTCTATCCTAACAAACTATGCATCAATAGAAAGCTTATTTATTGAGCTTTCATATGATGTATAAATCTCAGTTTTGTAAAATTTTACCTTATGACTGGTTTTGTGGTCCAGGGTCACATATGCTGATTTATTACTTATTATCAGTGTTGGAAACTGTTGTGCTGCTTAATATTTTTTGGAACCTGTGATTCTATTTTTTGGAACCTGTGTTAGAAAGAACATAATTTATTCAAAGTATAAATCTTTTCTAACAATGTAAGTCTTTGCTATCAGTTTTTATCAATTTAACACATCCTCAGTAAATAAAGGTATTAATTTCTTTCAAAAAAAAGAAATAATTAAATTGTAGTTTATATTGCTATTTTAAATAAATGCTGTTTTTTATTTATTAAAGCATTCTAAAAAAGTATCACAGGTTCCAACAAAACATTAAGCAGCACAACAGTTTTCAACACTGATAATAAATCAGAATAATAAAATGATTTCTGAAGGATCATTTGACACTGAAAACTGGAGTAATGATGCTGAAAATTCAGCTTTGCATCACAAAAATAAAATAGTTTTTTTATCAAATAAATGCAGCCTTGATGAGCTCAAGTAACTTTTTTATAAAGCATTACAAATCTTTCTGATATACATAATATATGTTCATTTTTACGGTTTTAGTTAACATTAATAACCCTAGCTACTAAGTTAATTTAGTGATCACAAAATTATAATGTACACTGAAAAAGTAGATATTCATTTTGAGATTTGCCACTGTCTTATTAAATCATTACTGATTTTAAACATTATTTTATATAAGCTTTAGATAGAAATCAGTGTACGTGTAAAATGTAAAAAAAAAAATCTTCAGTCAAACAAATCTGCAAAATTCAAACATTTCATTAAAAATAAACAATTTTCAGTGGGGGGAATATAATATTATAAAATAAATGGTTTTCTCTAATACACCCTGGCCATAATTATTGGCACCCTTGTATTCAAAACTTTCTGCAACTTCCATTTGCATGAAAAACAGCTCAGATTTTTTCCCCCTTCATGCCTGATGAGGTTTGAGAATATATGGCAAGTGATTTTAGACTATTCCTCCATTCAGAATTTCTCCAGATCCTTCAAATGTTGGTGCTCACTCTTCTTCAGTTTATCCCACTCATTTTTCATAGGATTCAGGTCAGGGAATTGGGATGGTTATGGCAGAATCTGGATTTTGTGTTCAGTGACCAGTTGTGGTGTTGATTTTGATGTTTGTTTTGAATCAATATGGTGATGGAAGATCTAAACATGACCCATTATAACTGAGCTAGTCAGTTTTACCTTTTTTATCTGCTGGTATTTGATATAAAACATGATGGCATGTATCTGAACAAGATGTCTAGGACCTTTGGTGTAAAATTAGGTCCATAAAAAAGAACATCTGGTGATATATTTAAATGTGGACATGGGGCACTTTTTTATCCCTGTGTGCACCAAACCTTTAAAGTGTTCTAGCTCCAAAAAAGAAAATTCTCATTTCATATGGCCATAAAAGCCAGTCCTGGCTGAAGTTCCAGTATGGTAAATTAATATGATGGAGTTTGTTTTTGCATGAAAGCAGATGATTTGTTTCTTGAACAGTGTCTGAAATGACTTGTTGTGATGGAGGTGCAGTTTTCCTTTATTTTTTATATTTTTTTCTGACACTAAAATTCAACTGATTTCTGCAATTTTCCATCTGTGATCTTTGAAGAGTATTTGGCCACTTAAATTCTTCTCTTTGCTGCACATTAAGACGATACTGACACACATCATGTTTCAAGCAGATTTTTAACATCTCCAGTCCATTAAAACTTCTTAATTATTTTCCTGATGATGGAAATGAGAATATTTAATGTTTTAAGTATTTTCTTAAAGCCACTTTGTATTGTGTAAAGATCAACAATCTTTTGCTGTACATCAGAAGTATATTCTTTGGTTTTACCCATTGTGATGAATGATTAGGTTGGTTTGGGCTTTGTGTTACTAATATTTATTCATCTGTGCACCAAGACGTCATGACTGGACAACATCATGTTTCCAGACACCTTGGTGTGCTAAGAAATTGGAAATTGCAATGGAAATATATTTAGGAGATAATTTACTCATAAGAATTTCTAAGGGTGCCAATAATTGTGGCCAGGGTGTGTTAGAGAAAAACATTTTTTCATAAAGTTATATTCCACCTCACTTTAAATTGTTTAACTTTAATGAAATGTTTGAATTTTGCAGAATTTTTGACTAAAAGAGCTAAAGGAGAAACAATGCAGGTTTATTTTTACAGCCTTCTTTGCCCATATTTACCAAGGGTGCCAATAATTTTGTCCATGACTGTATAATATATCAGTATATATTATATTACTTATATAAAATATAATTTGGTACGGATATATTGTGTATCAAGTATCAAGTGCATCAAGATGCATTGTGTCAAGTAGCGATGTAACCAAATACTTGGCTTTAGCAAAAATTACGCTAGCAATACATAATTTTTTTTTTGGCAGAACCATCAAGAGGCAGCTCGGTTCTAAATACTACAACTAGTTAAATTTTTCATGTGAGAACATGATGCTCAAAACAGCACACTTAAATTTAATCACCCAAACTATTGTTAATTACGGTTTTGACTAAATGAAAACTTTAATTTCAGTGATCCAGTAAATCAATTCATTTCAGCACATTTCATTTTAGTGGAGAAAAATTCACTCATTCTCTCAGCCACATGCAGACCCCTCTATTCCTCCATGCTACTAGAACATAACCATCCACGCACCGTGAGGAGACCCTAACTTCCTCTGTCACATACAGCTGCCGTCCCGTGATGCGACGCGCGCTGCAGTAAAGCAGGCCGAGCTCTCTGAACTGCCACCCATTTCCAGCACTGTGCATTCCAGGCTATTTAAAACTCAACCCCAGTGCAGATTTACCCAAGCGTACACTTCTGGTCATTATTTCACAACCCCCCCACCCTGATCTCTCTCCATCTCCGCCATCTTTCTCCAAAACCCATCTTTAAGGGCCGCTCTTCTGCAGCGGAATGAACCGTTTGGTGAAGGATTTGAGGTTTGAGGCCTTACAGACAGCCACTGTCTGGGCCCAGACAATACAGTGTATTCCCAGTGAGCTGAAGTAGGTCAGAAAGCGTATTTGGCAGTGTTACGCATGTTTACGCTCGCTGTCTCCGCTGCAGAACTCGCAGCCTCCCGCCTGCACGCATGCATGCCAGCTCCCTCTGCTTCTAAAGTCGGTTATATCCACCCCGACCGGCCCTCTGTCCTTCTCCACCCACCTCCAACAGTCCTTATCATCAGACACAGACTTTGTCTATTAAGCGCGCCCACTCCAACGCGCATGCATGCATGCATGAGCTTGCATGCACGTGGACTACTTCTGCATAAAATAAGTCACCGATGGGGCTTAATTATAAACCAAACACAGGCTTTTCATCTCTTTGAGAAGGGAGTGTACGGCGAGCTTCTTGCGCTCAGATGTGACCATCTCCTCAGGCCGTCCCTGATCAAAGTACAGGGCCACATCACTGACCGCTGGTCACTATAGAAACCTCCATTCACTGACTCCACAGAGTCCCGCCCCTAAAGCCCCGCCCCTCCTCGAGGGCCCCGTCGTTTAACACGGCCAATCCGGTTGGAGCAGTCAGGTGACACTGCAAGGCTTATTTGAGCGAGTAACTGCTGGAAACAGCCGGAGGTTGTCTGTCAACCACATGGCGCTTGTCAAAAGCTAGAGTGGAGAAAAGCACACCGCCTTTGCGAAAATAATCCACTGTGTTCGCGCATACACAACGGCCTTGCTCAAATAAGTGAGACTTTGTGTTAGAGTTGCTTTGGTGCCAGTGGACAGAAAGTTACTCAGAGGGTGTACCGTACAGGAGACGTTTGCGGTGCAAAGATGGTCTCCATCCAGCATTAGTCATTAGGATTAACTAATGCTACTGACATAAAAATGCATTGTTTGACAGCGTTATCATGTTAGACAAATAGGAACTGTATGCGGAGAATCTGATAAGAAGGGTTTGGAAGTCCCTAAATGTTAGCAAAAGCTTCACAAAGTCATTTTCTGCGGGCAGAGTCCATATGCTTGTGTGTATGCTAATCCCTCTCTTACCGTGGTCCCCCTTGTAATCTTCTGTACTTTGCCTTGTGAGCACACTGATCTGGGACCAGAAACCATTCATCAGTGCAATTTAAACTCAAGATCGACTGGGGAAATGATATCAGATTTTTCGCTACATGATTATCGTGGCCTCACGATAATTATATATATTGTCATATCTATAAAAATCTTGACAAATTTAAAAATAATAAATATGTTATTTTATCTGTCGAATTCATCTTTATTTATTTGTTTTTCCTTTTTAGACCAATAAATTACACCATTGCATGCAAAAGGAGCAATTACACTAAACAGAGAGACTAAAATACAAACTGTTTTTAGTTTAGTTTTACTCCAAACTTGCGCTATAGCATCAATTGAGTGTTTGAAACACTGTGAACTGATTCTTATTTTATAGTATTCTACGCAGTGATAAAGGTTCATTTGCATTGCAATTAATAAAGTCAGAATTGCGAGATATAAACTCACAATTGCAATTCTGACTTTTCTTGCAATTTTGAGTTTATATCTCACAATTCTGATTTTTTCTAATAATTGAGTTTATGTCTCACAATTCTGACTTTTTTCGTGTTTGCGAGATATAATCACAATTCTGACATTTTTTCCTCAGAATTGCATGATATAAACTCGCAATTGCAAGAAATAAAGTTAGAATTGCAAGATAAAAACTTGCAATTTTTCAAAAGATATTTTCTTACAATTTTGAGTTTATATCTCGCAATTTAAATTTTTTCCCTTGCAATTGCGAGTTTGTATCTCGCAATTCCGACTTTTTTCCTTGCAATTGCAAATTTATATCTTGCATTTCTGACTTTTTTTCTTGCAATTGTGAGTTTATATCTAGAGATTCTGAGTTTTTCTCCTCTTAATTATTAGTTTATATCTTGGAATTCTGACTTCTTTCTTGCAATTTTGAGTTTATATCTCACAATTCTGACTTTTTTTTGCAATTATGAGTTTATATCTCGCAATTCTGACTTTTTTCTTGCAATTATGAGTTTATATCTCGCAATTCTGACTTTTTTCTTGCAATTATGAGTTTATATCTCGCAATTCTGACTTTTTTCTTGCAATTATGAGTTTATATCTCGCAATTCTGACTTTTTTCTTGCAATTATGAGTTTATATCTTGTAATTCTGACTTTTTTTTTTTCGCAACTGCGTTTATATCTCACAATTCTGACTTTTTTTTCCGCAATTGCGTTTATATCTTGCAATTCTGACTTTTTTCCTTGCAATTGCAAATTTATATCTTGCATTTCTGACTTTTTTTCTTGCAATTGTGAGTTTATATCTAGAGATTCTGAGTTTTTCTCCTCTTAATTATTAGTTTATATCTTGGAATTCTGACTTCTTTCTTGCAATTTTGAGTTTATATCTCACAATTCTGACTTTTTTTTGCAATTATGAGTTTATATCTCGCAATTCTGACTTTTTTCTTGCAATTATGAGTTTATATCTCGCAATTCTGACTTTTTTCTTGCAATTATGAGTTTATATCTCGCAATTCTGACTTTTTTCTTGCAATTATGAGTTTATATCTCGCAATTCTGACTTTTTTCTTGCAATTATGAGTTTATATCTTGTAATTCTGACTTTTTTTTTTCGCAACTGCGTTTATATCTCACAATTCTGACTTTTTTTTCCGCAATTGCGTTTATATCTTGCAATTCTGACTTTTTTTCTTGCAATTGTGAGTTTACATCTCACAATTCTGGCTTTTTTTCCCGCAATTGTGTTTATATCTTGCAATTCTGACTTTTTCTCTTGCAATTGTGTTTATATCTAGCAATTCTGACTTTTTTTTGCGCAATTGCAAGTTTATATCTCGCAATTCCGACTTTTTTCTTGCAATTGCAAGTTATAAAGCCCAGCTTTGAGAAAAAAAAACTGATATGTTCTCAGAATTGCGAGTTTATATCTTACAATTCGGACTTAATTTGCAATTGCGTTTTATAATCGTGCGCTGATTCTCATCATGTTTCATCATACAAAACATTTCTTGCTGCATTTTATTCAGCTAAAGCAATATCTGGATGTCCTTTTTCATATAAGGGATTTCCTGGAAAGTCATTTGTTTTATTACTCCTATGAATCTCGCTTGTGGACTTTCTGCGTGAAGATGTCGAGTATGAATTAAACAAATCACACGAGAGAGTTTAACGCTCCATAACGGCGCTGGATTATTATGTGTCATATTATTGTATATTATTATGTGTGTACTATTCATTTTCAAATATTGCCAATACTAATATATTGAGTCACCCCTAATTAACACTATAACGATATTTCATTAAGTATCACAATTATCATCAAAATCAGTATATCACAACACCCCTAATTTTAGCATTCTACATATTTTCACACAACCTGATTGAAATAATAATATTAATAATAATCAGAAGTAATTGTCCTGTTTTCTAGTACATTTTTAAATGAAGATGGATTTACTTCAGAAGCAAAATTACATAACTTAAAAAGTCATATTTTCTGGGAAGTGGATCAAAAATAAGGGTGGAAAAATATGCTAATGGGGTAAGAAAAATAAACTTCCCTTTCCCGTTGAATTAAGTATATTTGTCTTATCCCACTAACAGATATTTTTCTTGTTTCAAGTATAAACTTGCTGAATTTTTTTATCTTAAATCATTTAGAACTCAGGTAAATATTACTTTCTTAATTTAAGAACGTATTAACATTTCTACTGAAAAACAAGACAAAAACACTGAGGAGCATATTATATGTCAAATTCATCATCATGAGTAGGATACCAAATTATATTTGTGTGTTAGGCCACTTTTTAAGGGCTTGTTTCTAACCCCCTAATTGTACGTTACACGCTGGCTGTGTAAATGCAGATAACACAGACCTCTGCGCAGCTGGAAATGCTTGGCCAAAGGTAAAGCGTCTATTTACTTTATTTGGTTTTCAGTCTGCCTATCTAATGATTATCTCAATCATAGCTGTTTGACTGCGGTGTGGCATACTCACATTGTTAGTAGCCCAAACGAAAGAAAATGATGCTTAAACCAAGTGGCACGGCCGCTCACAAAACTGTATGTTTTGGAGCTGCATTTACACAGCAAACATGTAAACACAGTAAATAATAAAGACACAATGCTGTGACTGCTTGGGGAGGATACAGAGAATAGCTCTCAGATTGGCTAGAATTAGTTTTTTAGTTTACTTAGTAAATACTTTTACATTTTATAAATAAAAAGAGGAGTAAACCCCATCATCCAACACAAACAATTAAACAATCAGAGAGAATCTACCTCCTCAAAGTACCGAGTGTGGAGCGATGGAGGGCACTGTGGAGCAAGCTGTCCAGTTTAGAGATAAAAGACATTACTATGTCCCAATTTGATCATGCATGTTAAAATTGCAGGTGGTAATAAAAGTAGGGATATTTTTTATTCTAGCGAGCATCTGATTGGACGAATATAATATTTTTGGACTATTTTTCCAGAAAGACTGTACATTTTGCATATGTGCTATGGTTAATTTAGTACCACCAAAAAAACACAAAACTGACATTTTTATGTCATTGTCTTTAAGAGTAAAAATCTGACTAAATAAATACCTACTTAGAGTTCATTTTGCCTCTTCAAGTTCTTTGTTTCATTCTAGTATGCTAAAAGAACACGTCTCATACTCTGTGATAAGCAGGTTAATATTTACTGGAACCCTGAGATGAACCGGGCTACAAAAGAACCAGGAGTGACCTTTGCCTCGTTTCCATGTTTTGTTTTCCCTGTCCTGTTCTGTTAAGAATCCTCTCCACTCGACAAGCTTTTGCAGATAGTGATTAGTTCATTTAAATAGCTATAAACTCTCAAAATACAACTTAAAATTGAATTACTTTATGGTTCAAACATTTGCATGAAGTTGTACATCTGATAAAGCCAACTGGATAAATTTTATGAATCAATGCTGTACATTTAAAGGGTTAGTTCACCCAAAAACGAAAATTTGCCCATTATTTACTCACCCTCAATGCAATTCTGACCCCCCCCTCGCAACAGTTTATATCCCACAACTCTGACTTTTTTTTCTTGCAACAGAGTTTAGATCTCGCAATTCTGACTTTTCCCCCCTCTCAACAGTTTTCATCTTGCAATTCTGACTTTTTTTCTCGCAATTGTGAGTTTATATGTCGCATTTCAGATTTTTTTTCCCTGTAATTCATATCTTGCAATTCTGATTTTTTTCCCCTCACAACAGAGTTTATATCTTGCAATTCTAAATATTTTCTCGTAATTGAGATTATATTTTGCAATTCTTTTCAAAAATTCAATTTGCAAAGTCTTTTTTCTCACAATTGTGAGTTTATATGTCGGAATTTTTTCTCGTAATTCAGTTTATCTCTCACAATTCTCACCCTCTTTTTTTGCAACAGCGAGTTTATCTCGCAATTCTGATTTTTTTGCCCCTCGCAACAGTTTATATCTCGCAATTCTGAATTTTTCTCGTAACTGAGATTATATTTCACAATTCTGACTTTTTTCTCTCGCAATTGTGAGTTTATATCTCGCAATTCAGACTTTTTTCTTGTAATTCAGTTTATATCTCACAACTCTGACATTTTTCCTCGCAATTGCGAGTTTATATCTTGCAATTCTGACTTTTTTCTCACAACTGAGTTTGTATCTCGCCAATTTGACTTTTTTTCTCGCAATTGCAAGTTTATATCTCGCAATTCTGACTTTCTCATAATTGAGATTATATCTTGGAATTCTGACTTTTTCCTCGCATCCATCCATAATAAAAAGTGCCTCACATGGCTCCGGTGGGTGAATAAAGGCCTCCTGTAGCGAATCGATGTGTTTTTGTAAGAAAAATATCCTTTTCTAAAATGTAATAATCACTTTTTTTCTAGCTTGCACTAACAGTTGTACACAGAAGTCATGTGAGGCACTTTTTATTATGGATGGATGAGCTTTATTGGATTTGTTTTGGACTGATGAAGAGAAACACCTGCCCACTGCATAATAAAACTTGAAGGAGCCCAAAAAAGTTTTTAATAAAACTCTGATTGCATTCATCTGAAAGAAGAAAGTCATATACACCTAGGATGCCTTGAGGGTGACTAAATAATGTGCTGATTTTCATTTTTTTGGGTGAACTATCCCTTTTAGAGTTTTACTAAAAACTACTACTTGCTGGAGCACATACTTTTGTATGTATTACTCACTTGCAAATGTTATGCAAGCTGCTAAATGTGAGTGTGGGAACAAAGAAATCTGCTTTTTACATCATTTTGTTTAAAGTTCTAGACACTTAACATAGCTGGGATTTGGACGAGGCTGTAGCGAGCGTGGATTATCAGACATTAGCGAGAGCCTGGACGGTGGACAGACACATTCACTGTGAACACACTGCGTGCCTTATTTTCTAAGAGCTGGAAGAGACGGGAGCGGCCGGGTTTCTCCTCCTGAAAGGACGCCATTTTTGCTTCATTGTCTACGCTGCTTCAGGGCATTTTGGGAGAGGCTGCTAGAGAACTGCCTGAATCACCTTAATCCCATCGTCTGATAACAGTCAACTAATAGCATCTTTCAGCTCGCATGACTTCATAACCTGTGTTTTTTCAAACCGTCCCATTACAAAAATGACTTTTAAAGGTACTAACACATTATGAAAGCTCCAGTGAACGTGACATCAGATGATACGGGATGATCTTGTGATAATGTGCCATGAAGCACTCGCTAATGAGATGGATGTGCTGGTGAATCAGAGTGTTTTGAGTTATATCTTGTTTAAAGAGATAGTCCACCCAAAAAGGAAAATGACGTCATTGTTTAATCACTGTCATATTGCTCCTAGTCTCAGCCTCAGACGTCACGCCCACAGAACGTTGGCTAAACGTCTGATGCATACGGTACACTTAACTGGAAACACTTCAGGAATGTCGAAGTCGTCATCTGATTAGTTG
Organism: Garra rufa; assembly: GCF_049309525.1. Taxonomy (NCBI): domain Eukaryota; kingdom Metazoa; phylum Chordata; class Actinopteri; order Cypriniformes; family Cyprinidae; genus Garra; species Garra rufa. The sequence continues at coordinate 28,399,731 of NC_133370.1, read as the reverse complement.
AATTTGACCGGATTTCCGGGAGATGCGAGTGTCGCGTTTGCTTTCGGTCCTCCGGGAAACAAAGCACAGACTGATTTACTCTGCGTTTTGCTAAAAGGTGCTTATGCAGACGCGATTGTTGTTATACACTTTTGCGACGTTCGCGAACAAATTACTGACTTACTGCTGTTCTGCTGACTGTTCTCCCTCTTCTTATTTAACTGGTTATTTCAATGACTGACTTGCTGCACGCCAGTCTGTTGTTGAGGCATTTCCATGCACCGAAACGTGACGCTGAACGAAACGAACTGTGATTAGCTGTTTGACATGTCAGTCAAACGGCCTTATGGGCAGGCCTTGGCTAATTAAAGCTGCCATGAATTTCAGACCTTCAGCCGTCAGTCTGAAGGTCTGGCTACGCGAGACTATATTGCTCCAAACTGTGTGAATTTTTAATTTTCCGAAATGACAAATAGTTCATATGACTTATACTTCATATTCCAAGTATTACAGTTTTGTTTGAGAAACAACTAAAATTGATGTCAACAGTCGGGATTGTAACTAAATCAGAATCCCATGATACGATAATATCGGGATATGAAGTCCACAATATGATATTTATTGTGAGTAATGTGAGTAATTAATGACAGAATCTTCATTTTTGGGTGAACTATCCCTTCAATTAAAAGTGTTTATTTTGAAGCTTCATTATATGGGAAAGAGGGGCCAAGATATTATTTAAAAATCCGCCTTTTGTGTTTTACAGAAAAAAAACACATTCAATGTATAAAACATCATGAATTTTCATTTTTTGGGTGAACTATCTCTGCAATGCCTTTGGCAAAAATTCGGAAATCCAAGACAAATTGGTGCAAAAATGTGCTGCAAAGCTGACAGACACAAAATGTACAATAACAAATCTATGAAGCTGACAAAATATGTCTGAAGAGTTTGTTCTGTATGCGGACACATTAATTGAGGCTGTTTGAAGAAAAGCACTGAGCTAACGGCTCAGCCACATCTGTTTCCCATTGCACATCGCTCTCAGAGACACAGAGGAGGATCTGTCCTCAGCCGGGATGGTTCTCTGTGAAGCCGCTTCTCTGCTTCTTGCGCTTAGCAAGATTCAAAGTCCATGCAGGTCAACACAACAGTGACATACTGACACGAGGACGACAGTTTTGCAACCTGCAGTGCACACCTAGATTTCCCAGTTAAATGACTCCTGCACTCAGTCACACACCGTCCCTCCCTCATCGCTTTTTCCATCTCATGAATCACTACAATGAACTGGAACTGAAACGAAAGTCACAGCGTTGTCATGAGATTTCATCGAATTGCGCATGACGTAACAACACTCACTGCGTCTTTAGTTCAGAAGCGTTTTGTGACACTCACATCGGGTCGTAAGTCAAAGTTTCCAAAGTTAAAAATTTGACTTTTATACATGATGCAGACGAATTAGCCACAGGCGTATTTTCATATCTTTCAAATGTTTGCTCAGTGCTTGAACACGAAACTGGGAAGCCTAGAGCTTACAAAGAATGCTAGGACAAGACGAACTGGTTCCACAGTGTGACTCGACTTGCCATCTTTCCGTTTCTTTACAGCTAAATGAGCAACTAGAGCGTTTCTTCAGCATCTCCGCCTCCCTCAGTGCTCCCTCTCTAGAAGCTATCAAAAATTCACAGACTGTGGGCAACTGCCAGCTGACAAAACTGTTTAGTCAGCAACAGAGGCAGGGTGGGAGAAGAGGGGCGGGGGAAGTAGCAGGGGGAGGCAAAGAAGGAGGCCTGCAAAGCCGTGTGTGATTCGTCTTCTTTTTCTCTCACAGACAAACGCAAAAAAGTGAAAGCAAAGCTACAATCCTTCAAAAACTATTTATGGTTGTGCTAAAACATCACAGTTTGACTATTATGACCTGCTTGATTGACTATGACACAACTTAATACTCAAACTAACAGGGTAAGGGATATGCTACCTATTGTTTTTATCTTTTTCTAACTTCCTCTATCCACACAGGCTGCTCAATTTCCTGTCATCCATGTCCCACTTACACCAAAGCATTTTCATGAGGACGCAGTTTCACTTTTAGTTTTTCTTTACTACATTTTGTAATTTAAAAAGTAAACAATATAAGTTTGAACAATTAACAATTTAGCCTAAATTTTTTACTATGGAAGGCCAAAAATTGAACTTGATTGACAGACAATGAATGAAGGTCAAAATCATTTATATTCTCTAAAAATGTTAAAACAAAAGGATTTTTTTTTCCTGTTTAATATGTAATTTTAATTTCTTTATCCTCATGTTTTCCAAATCTGTATGACTTTGTATGTGGGTCAAAGACGAAAATGGGTATAAACATAAAAACAATAAGTGTAATACTGCTTTTTCCAAAAAATAAAAAGGTTTCTGTTTAATTTAATTTTTTTGTTTTTCTGAGCAAAAAAAATATCATACATTACTTTCACCCCTAATACTAATTAGTTGTAATTCTATATTTTAAAATTTGCCACTATCCTAGGTTTTGCCCAATTGTCAGTAAGCAATTTTTTATTAAATTTATTTAATGTGCTCCCTTATTCTTTTATATATTTTAATAAGTCAGAATACTGTGTTACACTGAATGACAATGTGACATTATTTCAACCAAATTCTGACATTTTATTCTCCAAAAACTTATTTAAAACCTTAAAAGTAGACACTCGCATTTAATCTGCTATCTATGGACAAAAAAAATCACTTTTGTGAATTGTTTTAGACATCTTAACGTCTTTGACCCATGTATGACTTTTTGTATGATTTGCTTATTTCAACTTTTTATGCACACACATGCACTTGGATTTCATCAAAAACATCTTAATTTGTGTTCAAAAGATGAACAAAGGCCTTACAAGTTTGGAACGACATGAGGGTGAGTAATTAATTACAGACTTTTCATTTTGGGGGAAAATATGCTACAAAAAAAACTCACAACAAGCAAATTTGCATATGCAAAAACTATTCCTTACATATTCACTATTGTATGGCCTCAAAAGACATGAAATATAGAGACATAAAGCATGCACAATACCTCTATTATTACATAAAGGTGTTTTTGTCTCATTTTGAAGCTTCATTATATAGTAAAGAATGGCGAAGATGTTTATAAAAAAGTGTTTTACAAAAAAAAAAAACACTGAAAGTCAGCAAAGTCCAAAACAAAGTTGCATCCCTTTCAAAGCACTGGAAAATTTAGCAAATTATCTTTTTCTGTAAAGAATGAAAGTCATACAGGTTTAGAACAACATGAGGATGAGTAAATCCTGTCTGACCTTTAATTTAACAAGTTCTTTAAAAGTGACAACCTCGTTTTTTGATTTGGCCACAAATGAAACATTTTTTGCCTGTCTCTACAATTTGAGTAAAACATGCAAATGGTTAGCATCCATCTGCAAACTGATTTTCTTAAGCCCCACAGGTACAGCGTCTCACCCAACACCCCAGGTCCAAACCAGGCTTCCCATTCCCTATGAGGGAGAGGGAACATAATCTTATCTAAAATAGACAGGTTAAAAATAGCACCAGAGCGAAACAGGACGCCCATCTCTACCCCTGGATGAGTGAACAGAACACCCATCACTAGAGGCAAAAGTCTCGCTGAGGTGACCAACCAGTTTCTCCATCCAGTCTGGGACAGACCAGTCCCTCTGTCTTCACACTGTGTAAACAATCACAGTTGGGCATGTTTGTCAAAGGAAGTTTACTAGGGAACCCCCAAGAGTTGGTTTTGATGAACGTATATTAATCAAGGCTAATCAAAATGTGGCGACCATCAATTAAAAACATTTCCAAGGCTGCATCTTGAGATCAAAACAAAAGCACAAAACAAATCCATCCACTCACCGAGGCTGTTTGTTGGGCTTTGGGACTTTTTATACACTTCTGAGTGATTGAAAACAAAGTGGAGTCAAAGCTGATGGCCCCTTTCTATCACTATCAGCACGGCAGCTCTGATGCTCACAATGGGTTTTCTCTATTCAACTCTGGCGACTCCCTGCTGAGGACAGAGGAGATTACAGCCCAGACCACTGGTTGACTGTTCACTAGAACATGCCTTTGAATTTTCAATGGTCTTCTTGCTTTACGCGTCTGAACAAACACATCTCCACCCTACATCAGCTTGCATTGTGAGAGGAGCAGCTATTAGAAAAATGAGAAAAGCACGACTTGTTTTTTAACCTTGCCTCTCTGCATGGGGAAAACGGTAGACACTTAAAATATAATACTGTTGTTAACGAAGGCAAAAACATGTCTACATTTATGCTTATATAAAGTAATACAGACACAAAAAAGTACAATATTTGCTTACGGTGATTAAGCAACACATGTCCATGATGGTTCAGAGTACATTTACAATGGTTTAATCTATTAAGATCGCTTTGTGATTGCACAAAGACAGCGACTTATCTTTGCAAAGTTTCTCACAACTACAGTCAAACCTAAATTTATTCAGACACCTTTAACATTTCTCACACTATCACAGTTCGTCTGCTATAGTTTAGAAAATGGTAATAAAGTATTACAAGAACTCAGAGTTAAACTGTGTCACAAATTCATCTTGATAATGTCAGATAACTTTGATAGAAAGGTATGTAATGGATTGCAATCAACCAAAAATATAGACGACTGTTAGTATGACAATATTTGCATAATTATGAATACTAATTTGTTCAGTCTCTGGCGAAAAATGTCGCATTATCAATTAAAGGAAAAACTAATTTTACTAGTAGTCCACTGTATGAAGACTTTTTGGGTATAATATGTCAGAGTTCACTTAATTTTGCTATCCTCACTTACACAAATGAACTAATAGTGTCCTGCACCCACTAGTAAAGAAACTTCAAATATTATATCTATTGTCTGAATCATTTTTGGTTTGACTATATAATTATGATGAAGATGCAAAATTAATCTCAAACATAAAACCTCTAAAGCATACGTTTTCCACATTTACCAACCCAGGAACCTCTAGTATAAAAACAAATATTGCATTACATACTGCTTATTAGGTAAGCAGCTAGGAATGTAATTTAATTCTATGTTTTATATAGACTGTGGTCTCCTCGGACCCCCTGGAGTACCTTCCAGGACCCTTGGTTGTAAATGTATACACACTATAGCTTACATACAGTAGATCACCATAAACCTCAGTGTAATATCTCAGCAATATTCTGGTTGCTTTCTACAAAATACTTTATTTAGCTTTTAAAGATTCATATACTTCCCTAAGGGTACATAATACTATTCTAATGTAGTAATATGCAACTTTAAAAAAAAGGATAAGGTACAAAGTTGTCCCTTTAAACTTACTGCCCCTCATTTTCAAAACATGGTATAGACGTTACTGTTACAAAACAACTATGATGTAGTTAAAAGTCAGCAAATTGCAAGGAAGGAGCGAGTGAATGATGCTGCCACTGCAGGCCTCCTGGAGCCCAGTGTTGAATTTGGTAATGGAATGTGAACTGCTCATCCGGATCTCTGCACATTCTGATTCTCCAAAGAGACGCGAGAACGAACAGAGGATGATGGGAGGAGGGCGCAAGCACAGCCTCTATCGAAACACCCGCACGAACAATGATGCATCCGAGTAATTAGTCATCCCAAATTGCGATGGCTTCAACTGTATCGTCGATGTGGCTGCTTAGTTCAAATGTAAAAGCAGACTTTTCAAGTACGATCATTCGGAGTTCATCTCATGCAGTAAACCCAACCCAAAGATAGTCACGACGACAGCGAACTTCCTCCTTTAAAACTTTTGACATTCCCAAACATTAAGTTCGCAAAGTTTGACTGACGAAAGAATGGGGGTTTGCAGAACAATAACAACTTGTCGATGGTGAAGAAAAGTCGAAAGCACAAATAAAACGTAAATACAACATGTCCCGACAAGGTCAAAATATAAAGGGAAGCGTGTCCAACCCCCCACGCGTTAGCCTCGATCAAAGTTCAGATGTGGATGCTTCGCTTCACTATAAAATACTCACTTTTGATGACAATACATGAGGCTAAACTTTGTTTAGTCAAATGAGAGATAAAGCCACAGTAGTGACACTGAATATATGGATAGTGCTAAAGTTAACTCAGGTATGAATACATGTGCGCTGTTGAATTCCTGTAGTCAGGCGTTCAACCTTTGGATGCGAGAATGAAACGAGGAAGCAAAAACCCCGTGCGAGGAAAAAAAAGATCGGACATCATCTCAACATCTTCGGCCTTCCAACTTTATAAACTTCCAACAAAGTATCCATCCACCAAAGTTTGCAATCGGCAGGATGGAGAGCGTAAACAACAACAACAACAACAACAACAACAAGTAGAAAAGTGCTCGATACTTACGCTTGACTTTGTCGGGGCTGGGCTGATTGCGCTGAGACATGGTGATGGTGAAAAGAGATGATGGACTTCGAAAAAAAAACTGCAAACTTGTTCCGGAGAGCGATCAAAATGGCGTATTTGAGGATGTGCAAAGTTCGCCAACTGGATACTTCACATCGCCCACTGTGTTAGCTCCCTAAAGGAATGATGGCCATCGACACTTCCGACGAATGAGGGTCAGAAAAGTCACTTTTTCCTCAAAGTGTGTTCCTGAGCGCTGCTCAGTGAACGTGATAAGTAGACGCATCACGTGTTGCTCTAGTCTCCAAGGGGACGTGTGTTACTGAGGCTGCCACTGGAGTTCAGCTGTGAGCATCTCTACGGGAGGGGTGGACAACTTCACTCCTTCAGCCTCATCCAATTGATTATTCACGATAGATAGATAGATAGATAGATAGATAGATAGATAGATAGATAGATAGATAGATAGATAGATAGATAGATTTGAGTAGCAACAAGTGTCTAACAACAACAACGTGGTCTAATTAAGGCACTTTGTAGACATACAAACACATTTTGTGATAAGTTAATGTGTATTTATAAATATATAAAATATTGTGTAAATAGTATAACAGTAATAGCAACAAGTGTCTAAAAACAACGTGTTTTTAAAGCATTATGTAGACATACAAACAAATTTGTGATAAATAATCTAGTGCATATTTATAAACATGTAAAACAGTTGATATTTTATGTTGCGTAGACTATATAAACTCACCGAAAATGTTAACGTGATAGTGACGGGATACTGATGATGCAACACGCGTCGCGCTTTGGCGCCTTCTTGCTATCACAAGATGAACACCTGTTGGTCGTCATACTATAATGGAGCATTGGTCATCTCAAAAGAATAGCGTCGAAAGGGCATTTAACAGTCTCAGAGATAAATAATGAGTTAAATGTCTAAGAAAGACGAAATAAGTAGCTTTTTGTGAATTTCGACAATAGAACGGTGTAAATAGTGGCTTTATGAGTGTAACTCAGTATGCAATGATCTTTCAAAGCTTGTTCTAGAACATAGTAAATATTTTGATTAATAATGTTTGAGTTTTTTATGTGCAAATATGTTACTATGTGTCTGCTGTTAAGTGAGACAACGTCACAACCTTGATGCATTTGGTTACAAATGTATAGCCTACATTTTTGAATTCTCACCATTATGCTGCATATTTTGTTACATTTGAGCGAAAACGACCTGCTTTAACAGGAAGTAAAAGGAACAATGCATGTAAAAAATATATATATTAGGCTAATTTATGAGAGATTCCATTCTTTGCTGAGAACTTTATTAACTTTTCAAAACATTTACACTCTAAAAAAATGTTGGGTTCAACCTTCATTCCAACTTTGGGTCAAATATGGACTAACCAAACTTTTGGGTTTAAAATCGAATGTAAAAACAGCTGGGTTAGTCAATATTAGACCCACAGTGTTTTTTAGAGTGTACCTTTAGTCATTATCACTTCTTGAAATTTGTATAGACTAGTAAAATCATATATGCTAGTGAAGTTGACTCATGTGTAGCTGTGTCTCAAAAACACTTAACTAGTTAAGTTAAGTGTTTAACTTAAGTGGTTTAAATAGCTTTTACTAGGATGACTTTTACCTGAGAGGTGTTAGGACAGCAGCCCTGGGTCTGTGAGTTTGTGTTTACGCTGCCACTAGAGAGCAGTCTCTGCATCACGTTATGTAATCACATGAGTGTGACCTTGTGTTGGTATACTAAGCAATGTTTCTGACCCACAGTGACCTGGATAATTGCCTCTGGCCTACAAAGTGTTCTCCATCCTGTACAAAACTCCATGTTTATAGTTTTTTTTTTTTTTTTTTTTTTTGTCGTTCTCTTATTTTCTCTCTTAATTTTCTTTGTTGTTTCTTTTAGATATTTTTTGATTAATGAAATGTAAAGCGTTTGGTTTAAATAGAATTAAACTTACAAATTTACAACTCTGAATTAAAAACTGAAAAACTGACAAGGCTGAACACAATGCGGTAGGCCTATTCAAAATAAGGCTGATAGTTCAAGTTGATACAGCTATCAGCTCATATCTGTGTTGTAACAAGCGTGAGCGTGTGTTTATGCGCGTATGGATGTTGCTATTCTTTGAAATACCTGTGTTTGGGAAACACATGCTTCCAGTAACTTTAAACACAATAAGCCTTACCAGTTTGACAACAGCGCCATCTGATGGCAAATCGTATATATGCCTCCTGCTTATTAGTGGACACATAGCAATCAAAACTAAAAAAATGTACTGCTATATTATTCCGAGTTTATTCTATTAAACGAGGGATCTTTGATTCTATTATACAGGTAGGCTACTATTATAGAGGTAGGCGACTGTATAATAGTTTATTGTATAGTTTATGGTAATGTGGAGGAAGGAAAGTAGGAGTGAGAGAAGGGAAATGGGATCAGGACTTGACCCTGTTAAGACCCTGCATCCCCTTGAGACAACCGTTTTTACAGTATGTGAAATGAGCAAAAATATAAATATTTAAATATTATAGTAATAGTCAAAAATGTAAAATTTTAATATTATTTTGAATTTAAGCTAAACATACTTTTAAGTTAAACACACATCTAATTTTGTGTCTCCGGAAAATAGTGATCTATGACGTTTCAATTTGTTAATGAGAGATTTGTGAACACATCGATGTTTTTTGATTTTTGGAGAAAAAAAAGATTGGACCCTTCGTTACAGATGACCCTCCAGAACTGGCATAGAAAGACACTGGTGAAGTGATACTTACAGTATTATAATTAATGGAGTTATTATTCAGTATTTCCATGAATTAGAAGTACATTTCAAGATTTTTAATGTTTTTTTTTTTAAAGAAGTCTCTTCTGCTCACCGAACCTGCATTGATTTGATCCAAAGTACAGCAAAAAAAAAAAAAAAAAAAAAAAAAAAAAAAAAAAAATACTATCTTAAATAATTGTTTTCCATTTGAATATATTTTAAAATGTAATTTATTCTTGTAATTTCAAAGCTGAATTTTTAGCATCATTACTCCAGTCACACGATCCTTCAGAAATCATTCTAAAAATCTGATTTGCTATTCAAAAAAGCATTTATTATTATTATTATTATTATTATTATTATTATTATTATTATTATTATTAAGTATAATTATTAAGTATAATTTTTTTCAGGTTTCTTTGATAAATAGAAAGTTCAGAAGAACAGCATTTCTCTGAAATAGAAATCTTTTTTAAGACTATAAATGTCTTTATCATCAATTTATAGCATCCTTGCTAAATAAAAGTATTATTTTCTATAATACTTATAGAAAATAACACCCCAAAATTGCTCTTTGGATCTTTCTGTTCATCAAAGAATTATGAAATTTTTTTTACTTAACTGTTTTAAATATTGACAATAATAATAATAATAGTAATAATACAATTTTATTAAACAGCAAATCAGCATATTAGAATAATTTTAAAATGATCAAGTGATACTGAAAACTAGAATAATGCTGAAAATTCAGCTTTGATAACAGGAATAAATTACATTTTAAAATATATTCAAATAAAAACAGATATTTTAAATAGTGAGAAGAAGAGACCTTAAAAAACATTAAAAATCTTACTGTTCAAAAACTTTTGACTAGTAGTGTATGTTCCGTTGAATTAATACTGATCGCCTGGGGGCGCTTAAGGCACGTTTTGCTCCTATTTGTGACAAAATTGCTCACTCTTGACTCTGATACCCATTTATAGGCTATGTCTGTATTAATAGCCCACCTACTGTACGACGAGAGCGCTAAATAAAACATGAACATGTTTAGAAAATGTCTCAATCATCGCGTAAGTTCTTTTAAAAGTCCTAAATTCTGATTTGATTTTAACACTTATTTAGATTTTTAGTCAATTATGTATACTGTATTAGAAAAGACTTAAGATTTTAAACGTAATAGATAGAAGTTATAAGCCATTAAAAATATTAAAAAATACTTTAATACATTTTCTGAACGATTCCAAAAAAATATGGAGTACGAAATAATATCATGTTAGGTTTTGTCTGTCAGGTGCACGCTTACGTCATCATGGCGCAAGAAAGTAAAGGAGGAGTGTGAGCGTAGGTGACATCTCCATTCCTCTACAGTCCACTTTATGTATCTCAGGCAACTGTGGGAAATTCGTGACAGAAGTAATTTAATTCCTCTTGAAAATGCAGCAGTTTCCTGATGAGAGGAAGTAGGCGATTTCAAACGTCCTCCACAGACTACTGACTCTGTCAAGCGTAGGATGGGACTGACTTTGAGCGACAAATATAACTCGATACTGTTCACACTGGAATTGGGTGAGTCATTGAATTAAGAAATATTGTAGGCTATTGATTCTTGTTTTGTTTTGTGTTGTTGTAATAATTAATAAAATTCAATTTTCAAAATTTGCCTTTAAATTGGCTACATTAGAAAAAAAAGTAATCTTTAGCCTATCCATTGATCGAATGCTATTCTGACAGTCACAGTTTAGTTAATTTAGCCTGTTTGGTTCATAAACTATAAATTGAGGATGATATGAAACACTCAAGCTTTTTTAAGCTTAATTTGAGTGTATTATTCCAGGTGATTTATTCTGTTGTATTTCAGTTTCGTTGGTACAGGCAGCATGTGCTGGAGAAACATGTGAAAACGTATTTAAAGGCTTCTCAGACTGCCTGCTCAGCCTTGGAGAAAACATGGTGAACTATCCCCAAGAGCTGGATGACAGCGAAAACCTACAGACCATCTGCTCGTAAGTACACACTGTCTGCAGTCGTTTCTGGAAGGAACTAAGCATTAAATATCTGGTGGTCTTTCTCATTTTCACATATCCGTGAGTTGAACTCATGCCATCCATGACTCAGACTCACAATACCAAAACATATTTCCTTCACAAGGACTAAAACAGATTGTGCACTTCGTGTTTATCCTCATGCAGATATTGGAATGACTTCCACTCGTGTGCCTCCACCGCAATCGCAGATTGTCAAGAAGGAGCAACAGACCTTTGGGAAAAACTGAAACTGCAGTCCCGCAGCTTGAACTATCAGGGAAGCCTGTTTGAATTATGCTCCGGGGATAATGGAGTATCCAGAGTTTTATTACCAGTGGAGCTGAAGATACTGCTGATGTGCTGTACCACACTGGTGGCTTGGCTTGCTTTTGAGTACTAAACCTGGAAATTTGACCTTAAACAAGTTGTTAAATGGGTAATATGCACCCCTGTCTCTCTTCAGCTGAATCAGCTCATGTTTTGATGCACATGACATGATCATATGTTAAAAATAGGACTCGTTGGCACTCTTTAAACTTTGGACGAATTCAGAAATAACTCTCTTAAATGGCTTAGGGCTCTATTTTTTGAAATGATTCAAAGTAAAAATGTAAAGTACACTCTTAAAAATAAAGGTGCTTCATGAAGAACCTTTTTATCTAAATGGTTCCATAAAGAGCCTTCAACATCTGAAGAACCTTTCTGTTTCACAAAAGTTGAAAGAAGGTTCTTTAGATTATAAAAGGGTAAGACAGAGATGGTTCTTTAAAGAACCTTTGACTGAATGATTCTTTGTGGAACCAAAAATGGTTCTACTATGGCATCGCTGTAAAGAACCTATTAAAGCACCTTTATTTTTAAGAGTGTATATTATATCATATTATATGAAAACATATTATTTTAAAAAATTATTTTATATTATTTATTAATATCACCTCTAAAATACATGTCATTGTCTTAAGCACATATTTAGCATATTTTTTCTTCATTGACATCTGCCCAAATTAATTTAACTAAATAAATTGATTATTACAGAATAGGATGAACACATTAACTAAACAAATACTTATAAATTAAAAAGGCATTTGGCCAATACATGACATTTTGTGTTGAAACTAGCAAATGAAGCACAAATCCAATAAATCAAATGTTTGGATAAAGACCCTGTATTTTCATTGAAAGGTTATATATACAGTATATGTCTTTTTTCCACAAATGTGTTTGTATGCAAATTGTATAATATCCAAGGTACACATTTGTAGTAATTGTGCAGTTAATTCTCATATTGTATATTCAGAACAGGGATTATTGTCCTCTCCCCAAATTTATCACTACCAAAACACAATAATATAGCATTTATTATTATTATTATGTTAAAAACAGCTGAGTAGAATTTTTTCAGGTTTCTTTGATGAATAGAAAGTTCAGAAGAACAGCATTTATTTGAAATAGAAATTATTTTTAAGACTATAAATGTCTTTATCATCAATTTAAAGCATCCTTGCTAAATACAAGTAAAAAAAAGCTCTTTGGTACATTCTATTCATCAAATAATCTTAAAAAAAATTTACTCAACTGTTTTAAATGTTAAATTTTATTGAACAGCAAATCAGCATATTAGAATGATTTTTGAACGATCATGTGACACTGAAAACTAGAGTAATGATGCTGAAAATTCAGCTTTGATTACAGGAATAAATTACATTTAAAATATATTCAAATAGAAAACAGTTATTTTAAATAGTAAAAATATTTCATAATATTACTGCCTTTTTGCTTTATTTTATTATGGATCAAATAAATGCAGGCTTGGTGAGAAGAAGACACATTTAAAAAACATTAAAAATCTTTTGACTGGTAGTGTATGCTCCATTAAATTAATACTGATTGCCTGTGAAGAATACATAATTATATTAAGAATAAATAACATTTACTATAAATATTTTATAGTAATTGTGCAGTTAATTCTCATTGTATTTTCAGAATGTTTGGGAATAACTGTCCTTTCCCCAAATTTGTCACTACCGAAACACAGTAATATATAATTTAATACGAAGGGTTATATTGACCTATTAAGATTTTGCTTACATCTACATTGTAAATATATTTTATTAAAAAGTTTTCAGAGGTAAATCAATAACAATTACAATTTTAACAATATTTCAAGTGTGATTTATGAGATTTGTTCTATTTTGAATCCAGAAAGTTGATCAGACTGATTTCAAACTTAAGGATTCATTAGTTTGAATATACATTGAACCAAAACTATCATAACATCTTAGGTGATAATTCAATATACTTTATTTTTGACAAAACATCCCATGTTTCGGTCGTGACAGCACATTTTCGGTAGTGACAGTAATGTTTTAGTAGCGACCACATCACATTACAAAATTTTAACTCACATATTAAAACACTATTAAAACATACTAAAATACTAACTGTGTAACTGTGCTAAAAGTTTGTTTATTTTTCCCAAATAAAGGAATATGTGTTCCCTTTTGTCACTACTGAAACAATGATGACATGTTTCGGTCTTGAGTTTTGAGAAGAAGTTTTGAGAATTACATAAATATTGGAAATTGGAAAAGTTGCTGCTTAAGTTTCTATAATAGCAATTTGCATATACTCCAGAATGTTATGAAGAGTGATCAGATGAATTGCATAGTCCTTCTTTGCCATGAAAATTAACTTAATCCCGAAAAAAACTTTCCACTGCATTTCATTGCTGTCATTAAAGGACCTGCTGAGATCATTTCAGTAATCGTCTTGTTAACTCAGGTGAGAATGTTGACCAGCACAAGGCTGAAGATCATTATGTCAGGCTGATAACCCAATCAGCCTGACATAATGATCTTCAGCCTTGTGCTGGTCAACATTCTCACCTGAGTTAACAAGACGATTACTGAAATGATGAATGGCAGACTTGACATGTTAAAAGGAGAGTGATGCTTGAAATCATTGTTCTTCCATTGTTAACCTTGGTGACCTGCAAAGAAACACATGCAGCCATCATTGCGTTGCATAAAAATGGCTTCACAGGCAAGGATATTGTGGCTACTAAGATTGCACCTAAATCAACAATTTATAGGATCATCAAGAACTTCAAGGAAAGAGGTTCAATTCTTGTTAAGAAGGCTTCAGAGCGTCCAAGAAAGTCCAGCAAGCGCCAGGATCGTCTCCTAAAGAGGATTCAGCTGCGGGATCGGAGTGCCACCAGTGCAGAGCTTGCTCAGGAATGGCAGCAGGCAGGTGTGAGCGCATCTGCACGCACAGTGAGGCCAAGACTTTTGGAAGATGGCCTGGTGTCAAGAAGGGCAGCAAAGAAGCCACTTCTCTCCAAAAAAACATCAGGGACAGATTGATCTTCTGCAAAAAGTATGGCGAATGGACTGCTGAGGACTGGGGCAAAGTCATATTCTCCAATGAAGCCTCTTTCCGATTGTTTGGGGCATCTGGAAAAAGGCTTGTCCGGAGAAGAAAAGGTGAGCGCTACCATCAGTCCTGTGTCATGCCAACAGTAAAGCATCCTGAGACCATTCATGTGTGGGGTTGCTTCTCATCCAAGGGAGTGGGCTCGCTCACAATTTTGCCCAAAAACACAGCCATGAATAAAGAATGGTACCAAAACACCCTCCAACAGCAACTTCTTCCAACAATCCAACAACAGTTTGGTGAAGAACAATGCATTTTCCAGCACGATGGAGCACCGTGCCATAAGGGAAAAGTGATAACTAAGTGGCTCGGGGACCAAAACGTTGACATTTTGGGTCCATGGCCTGGAAACTCCCCAGATCTTAATCCCATTGAGAACTTGTGGTCAATCCTCAAGAGGCGGGTGGACAAACAAAAACCCACTAATTCTGACAAACTCCAAGAAGTGATTATGAAAGAATGGGTTGTATCAGTCAGGATTTGGCCCAGAAGTTGATTGAGAGCATGCCCAGTCGAATTGCAGAGGTCCTGAAAAAGAAGGGCCAACACTGCAAATACTGACTCTTTGCATAAATGTCATGTAATTGTCGATAAAAGCCTTTGAAACGTATGAAGTGCTTGTAATTATATTAAAATTTTTTTTAATGTTTTTACTAGTTAATAGAAATTGTATTGGTTTTAATGGTAACAGTAATGGTGCCTGTTAATCTCTACTGATAATTGGTCACCTTCTATTGGTGGCTTGTTAAAACCACTAAATCCTAATGGAATATGTTCCAAAAAAACAGTACAGGAAACCATTTATTAATGATTTTAATGTTTAAAGGTAGATGGTTTGTAATATTTGTAGTGTGTCACAAGGAGAGTCAGACTGAGACGTGCGGATCCATTTGCAGCATTTATTAGAATCGTCAACAGGCCAGAATAATCACCAGAAAACAGGAACAATGTAGGTAATCCGGGAAACAGTTCGATAGACAGGGAATGGTCGCAATGGCAGGAAGCAGGAATCGTCAACGGGGTACACAGTCCAGAGTCATACACAGATAATCCAACACAGAGAAAAACGCTTAGAATTACGACCATAGGAACAATAAGACTTCGCCAGGTGGCTGTGTGTGTGAGTGGCTTAAATACATGTGGGTAAATGATAAACAGGTGTATGCAGCAATCAGTTCAGTGGGAAACGAGGAGCAGCTGTGTGCAGTGATTGGTGCAGTGGCTTATGGGGATTGCAGTCCAGAATGTGTGTGCAAGAGTTCATGATGAGAAGACAGACCAGATACATGACAGAGCCCCTCCCCAAGGAGCGGCTTCCAGACGCTCTAACCACATAATACAACCTGGAGGGTGGTGGAGCGGAGGCGGAACAGGGGGAGGGATGGAGGGCCAGGTCCATGTAGGGGTACTGGAACCCCGAACTGAGGCGGAGCCGACGGAGGGAGAAGCCATGATGGAGGAAGGGTTGGCTCCTGCATGGGGCCGACCGACGGAGGTGGAGCCGGTGGAGCCCGAGGCGGAACCGGAGAGTCGATGGTCCTGGGTGACACAGAGGATCCGGAGGGCCAAGGCGGAACCCAAGGCTCTGGCGACCCCGGCGGAGATGGAGGTCCGGAGGTACGCAGCGGAGCCGGAGTGACAGAGGATCGAGGCTGTGCCCACGGGAGGGAGGAGGTCCACAGAGCCGGCAGGACGGAGTGACGAGGCGCAGCCGGAGGAGTAGAGTCCAGAGGCGAAGGTGGGGCGACGACTGACCGGGGCGGAGCCGGAGAGACGATGGAGCCCGGAGGAGCTGGTGGGCCGACGGCCGACAACGGAGACGAGGGAGCACAGAGCCGGGGTGGAGCCGCAGGGTCGGAGGGCCGAGGTGGAGTCCAGGACTCTGAGACTGGAGGTGATGGTGAGGGGTCCTTCAGTCTGGACACCGATGGAGACTGGCAGTTCCACGGCAAGTCCTCTGCACCGAAGGTGGGATGTGGGTGAGCAGAGGGACTGTCAGGAGACAGAGGTGGCGGAACTGGAGCAGCAGGGAGGGTGGGTGGGAACAGTCCATGCATGAGCTCCGTGACCAGAACCGGGCAGACAGGAATCTCAGGACGACTGGATGGAACCAGCGGAGTCTCTGGAAGGCTGGGCGGAACCAGCGGAGGCTCTGGAAGGCAGGGCTGAACCAGCGGAGGCTCTGGAAGGCTGGGCTGAACCAGCGGAGGCTCTGGAAGGCTGGGCTGAACCAGCGGAGTCTCTGGAAGGCTGGGCGGAACCAGCGGAGTCTCTGGAAGGCTGGGCGGAACCAGCGGAGGCTCTGGAAGGCTGGGCGGAACCAGCGGAGGCTCTGGAAGGCTGGGCGGAACCAGCGGAGGCTCTGGAAGGCTGGGCGGAACCAGCGGAGGCTCTGGAAGGCTGGGCTGAACCAGCGGAGGCTCTGGAAGGCTGGGCTGAACCAGCGGAGGCTCTGGAAGGCTGGGCTGAACCAGCGGCGTCTCTGGAAGGCGGTCTTGAGGAGCGGGCTCTGGACGACGCTTTTGTGAAGCGGGCTCTGGACGACGCTCTTGTGAAGCGGGCTCTGGACGACGCTCTTGAGGAGCGGGCTCTGGAGAACTGGACGACCCCAGCCGAGATTCAGGAGGGCTGGGCGTCTCCAGCGGAGACTCTGGAAGAGCAGGCTCTGAGCGAGCGGTCACTGGAGGGCGCTCTGGCGGCGCAGTCACTGGAGGGCGCTCTGGCGGCGCAGTCACTGGAGGGCGCTTTGGCGGCGCAGTCACTGGAGGGCGCTCTGGCGGCGCAGTCACTGGAGGGCGCTCTGGCGGCGCAGTCACTGGAGGGCGCTCAGACTGTGCGGTCGTGTTTTGGCTTGACTCAGGATATGAGGTCGCTGCTTTGGCAGGTGCTGACCGTAAGAGACCGACTGTTCGTGCTGACAGTAGTGGTGGGTCCTCTAGGCTGGACGTGAATCTTTGCCAAGCCGTGGTGAAATGTGGGTGTTGTGATTCTGGGCTAGTGGCCATCTTTTGAACAGGCTCGGGAGGGGCGGCCATCTTATGCTGTGGCTCTGAGCTGGAACTTACTGTGGGAAGATGGTTCTCTTCCACAATTCCCACAGTAAAAGGAGAGCCACACAACAAAAGAGCAAGATCTATATAATATTGCAGAGTCCAGCCAGGTTCACACATTGGCATGAGGGAAGCCAATGGCTCTAAGAGTCCTCCCCGAAAGAAAATCATCAGGCACTGCTCCTCCATAGTCGACTGATTAGCTAATTCGATGAAGTCCATAGCATACTCCTCAATAGTCCGCTCATCCTGCTTGAGACGCATGATCTGTACAGTGGTGTTCGTGCTGGAACCGGATGACACCATACTCGCTGCTGGATCCTTGTAGTGGCGAAGTCTTCTGTCACAAGGAGAGTCAGACTGAGACGTGCGGATCCATTTGCCAAGCTTTATTGAGAATAATCAACAAGCAGGAGTAATCGCCGGAAAACAGGAACAACGTAGGTAATCCGGGAAACAGTTCGATAGACAGGGAATGGTCGCAATGGCAGGAAGCAGGAATCGTCAACGGGGTACACAGTCCAGAGTCATACACAGATAATCCAACACAGAGAAAAACGCTTAGAATTACGACCATAGGAACAATAAGACTTCGCCAGGTGGCTGTGTGTGTGAGTGGCTTAAATACATGTGGGTAAATGATAAACAGGTGTATGCAGCAATCAGTTCAGTGGGAAACGAGGAGCAGCTGTGTGCAGTGATTGGTGCAGTGGCTTATGGGGATTGCAGTCCAGAATGTGTGTGCAAGAGTTCATGATGAGAAGACAGACCAGATACATGACAGAGTGGAAACAATTAGAATTTCTGTTATGATTGGGGGTTTTTTTTCAGCAGAGAGGATAGGCCTAGTTTGTGATTTGGTCTTAGTGACTTAGGAGTCCTCTTCGCTACTCCTAACGTTTTACAGATTTAGGAGCTAGTTTTAGCACTAAAATGCTTTGTGAAATACTCTTAGAGCAAACATTCAGGAGTCCTAAATTTAGGATTGACACGCCCATTATTTTTAAGATTTTCTCCTAAATCGTCAAGTTATGAGCTACTTTTAGCCTTAAGATGTTTTGTGAATACGGGCCCTGAACAGTTGTACACATATAAAAACGAAATGTTATATAATAACTTCCAAAAAAGTGTTTCATTATAGAAAAATGGTGTTTGGTAGTGACATTCTTTAAAGTTACACACAGATTTTTCATATTTTTGAACACATTTACCTCAAAATGATAGGACCTACTTATCAAGTAGCTATGAGAGAGAGAGTGACACATAAACATTTCCTGATCATAAATGTAGGAGTGTAGTTAAAATCAGTCTCGGTGGACTTAAAACACCTTTTTTGGGTTGTGAGTTCAATGTAATTTTCACAAGTTGAAATTTATGGTTAGTGTTCAGTACAGCCACCTCCCAGTTGCAAGTACCCACTAAATGATGATTTTATATATATTAAGCTTATTGATATTTTAAATATTATTGTGGGTTTCAATAGATAATAAAAGAATATTAGTAAATCTCAGATTTGAATACTTCAGTCCTTTTTAAATGTGTTTTTGGGTTGTGGGACAGCAGTTTTCACCCTATTCACCTCCAAGTACATTGAGTTTCTTTAAATAAAAAGAAGAGCTAAATGCAAGCCATTTTACATACTGTATTGTATATTTTTCTATGAGGAGTTGCATGCTCATTTGAAGTTACGGAGCCCCCAGCGTTTTTTCCTCTTCAATGACAGCAGAAAACCTGAACATCTGTCTAAAGCAAGAAACACATTACATATTAAAACAGGGAAACATCTCTAGTAGAATAGCAATGGCAGGAAAAGCCCAGATGCTCTTTTTACTGTGAATCAAAGCCCTCGAAGGTCCCAAGCATTCCCTGAAGGGATTGTGCATTCGTCAACTCAAACACATCTGTCTTTTTGTTTGCTACATGATCTGATGTGAACAAAATAAAGCAAATCTAATTCAGCCGCTATGACAGAACTGTAAGTGGGGTCTATAAGTATAATGAAGAACGATTCGCTTTATTTATTCAAACATCGATTGCATCACACACACGCAAATGAATGGTTTCTGCACTGTATATTCAAGATCCAGAGCAGAAGCTATAAGTGACTCATAAGTGTTTAATAATTTAGCGAATACTCAGGACAGCATCCCGAACACAATAAACCACTCAGTTTGACATGATCGCTTAGCATGTTTTTGGCAGCAGAACTAGATTTCACTGGAGATTTGCAGGACAATATTGCATTATAAGTTTGTGTATAAAATGTCTACTTACATCAAACTTATTGTAACATGTTTTTAAGAAAATACTCAATGTGTTACTTGTCATTCTTTGTAATTATTTTACTTTGGGAAAATTGTTTCTAATTGATAATTGTATTCTGGCTCTATGGTAAGAAACATTAAACAAATAGTGAACCATATTCCCATGCTTTAAATATAGAAAATCCAGTTCATAAGACCAGATGGTTAATTGTACATGTCATACAAGTTTAGTATAAGCCATGGAAATGCCTCTGATGAATATGATTATGTGAAATATTTAAGGCGTTGTCAGAGCAGATGATGCAGAGCAGTTGGTATCTGAGGAGAGTCAGACTTAGCTCTTTACAAACACCTGCTGTCTATACCACGTAATGCGCACGTCTTACTGTGAAAAGCTCTGTGTACCTGTGAAGACTTTAATTATGAGTGTAGATATATTTAAAGACGATCAAAGTCTGCGTATTATATGAATCATGTCTCTGTGCATCTTCAACTGATCATGACTGATTTCTTTATTTGCAAAGTACTGAACTAGAGTTAGAGCTTAAAAATCACTGTCAAGCAGAAGGCCATCGTACTGCCACGTCTTCAGTTCTGTGGGCTACGAACAAAAAGAGTCCAGGCTCTTTCTGGTTGTTAATAATTCAGGAGGTTGTGTGAGTAAATGGGGCAGGCGGTAGATCTTATGTGGACCCTGGTGAAATAGAAGCAGTGGAGCAGAGGATGAATAATACACACAGGTGACATGTTTGAATGGAGAAGGTCATGGATGAGAGACGGAGGCTTTGAATGGTTCCACTCAATGCTCATGAAGATGTTAACATTTGTAATGAGATTAATTCTGTGTGGTAGCTGCGGGGTAAACGTCAGGAATTCTGAGGTTACTCAGGTTCTCCAGCTGGCTTTTTATCTAAATGATAAAGCATGGAGCGTAAGTGCTACAGTAAGTTTGTAAATTAATTCATTAAAACAAACAAAATAGAAAATACAAAAACACAAAATTCCTTATTGCGTACTACTTATTACAAAACAAATAAACAAACATGCATTCTGCAAACAATGGTTATTTGTTTTCTAATTGCTCATGAATAATAATAAAACAAACAAACATGAATTCTGGAAATGGTAGTGTTTTATTCACTTATTGTGCACCAATTACAAAACAAACAAACAATCAAACAAACACGAATTTTGGAAACAACAGTTATTTATTTCCTTATTGTATACATAACTACTTATAAAACAACCAAACAAACAAATTCTGGAGATAGTAGTGTTTATTTCACTTATTGTGTGCTATTAATTTTAAAACAAACAAACAATCAAACAAACATTAATTCTGGAGATGGTAGGGTTTAATTACAAAAGAAACAAACAAACAAACATGCATTTTGCAAACAATAGTTATCTATTTTCTCATTTGCTCATGACTAATAATAAAACAAATAAACATGAATTCTGGAGATGGTAGTGTTTTACTTACTTATTGTGCCCTATTAATTACAAAACAAACAAACAAACAAACAAACGTGAATTTCGGAAACAATAGTTATTTATTTCCTTATTGTACATAACTAATTATAAAACAATTAAACAAACACGAATTCTGGAGATGGTAATATTTACTTCACTTATTGTGCACTACTAATTACAAAACAAACAAACATGCATTGCATTTTGGACACTATAGTTATATATTTCCTTATTGTAATTATAAAACAAACAAACAAACATGAATTCTGGAAATGGTAGTGTTTAATTCACTTATTGTACACTACTAATTACAAAACAAACAAACATAAATTCTGGACATTTTAGTGTTTAATTCCCTTATTGTGCTCTACTAATTACAAAACAAACAAACATTTTTGAAACAGTAGTGATGTATTTCCTTATTGCACATAACTCATTTTAAAACAAACATGAATTTTTGAGACTGTAGTGTTTAATTCACTTATTGTGTACTATTAATTACAAAACAAACAAACAAACATGAAGTTTTAGAGATGGTAGTGTTTAATTCACGTATTGTGCACTACTACAAAATAAACAAACAAACAATCAAACAAACCTGAATTCAGATGGTAGTGTTTAATTCACTCACTGTGCACTTAATTACAAAACAAACATGCATTTTAGAAACAATAGTTATTTATTTCCTTATTGTACATAAATAATCATAAAACAATCAAACAAACATGAATTTTGGATATAGTCATGTTTAATTCACTAATTGTGCACTATTACAAAACAAACAAACAAACAAACAAACAAACAAACAAACAAACAAACAAACAAACAAACAAACATGAATTCTGGAGATGGTAGTGTTTAATCTACTTTGTGTGCACTATTGATGACAAAACAAACAAACATGCATTTTAGAAACAATAGTTATTTATTTCCTTATTGTACATTACTAATTATAAAACAATAAAAAAATATGAATTCTGGAGATGATAGACATTAATTCCTTTATTATATATCACTATTTATAAAACAATCAAACAAACATGAATTCTGGAGATGGAAGGGTTTAATTCACTTATTGTGCACTATTAATTACAAAACAAACAAACAAACAAATATGAATTTTAGAAACAATAGTTATTTATTTCCTTATTGTACATAACTAATTATAAAACAATTAAACAAACATGAATTCTAGAGATGGTAGTGGTTAATTCACTTATTGTGCACTACTACAAAATAAACAAACAAACAATCAAACAAACATGAATTCAGATGGTAGTGTTTAATTCACTCACTGTGCACTATTAATGACAAAACAAACAAACAATCAATCAAACAAACAAACATGAATTCTGGAGATGGTAGTGTTTAATTCACTTACTGTGTACTTAATTACAAAACAAACATGCATTTTAGAAACAATAGTTATTTATTTCCTTATTGTACATAAATAATCATAAAACAATCAAACAAACATGAATTTTGGATATAGTCATGTTTAATTCACTAATTGTGCACTATTACAAAACAAACAAACAAACAAACAAACAAACAAACAAACAAACAAACAGTCAAACAAACATGAATTCTGGAGATGGTAGTGTTTAATCTACATTGTGTGCACTATTGATGACAAAACAAACAAACAGACATGCATTTTAGAAACAATTGTTATTTATTTCCTTATTGTACATAACTAATTATAAAACAATTAAACAAACATGAATTCTGGAGATGGTAGTGGTTAATTCACTTATTGTGCACTACTAATTACAAAACAAACAAATAAATACACATTTGATAAACCAGAGTTATTTATTTCCCTATTATACATACTAATTATAAAAAAAAAACATAAATTCCGGTAGTCTTTTAATTCCTTTATTGTGCATCACTAATTATAAAACAAACAAATAAACATGAATTCTGGAAACGACAGTGATTGAGTCCTCTATTGTATATGACTATTTATAAAACAAACAAACATGAATTTTGAAGTGGTATAATTCCCTTATTGTGCACCTCTTATTACAAACAAACAATTTGGAAATAGTAGTGTTTAATTCCTTTATTGTGCACCTCTAATTACAAACAAACAAACAAACAAACAAACAAACATGAATTTTTGAGATGGTAGTGTTTAACTCTCTTATTGTGCATCACTACTTATAAAAACAAACAAATGTGATTTTGGAGATGGTAGTTTTTAACTCCTTTATCTCCAGAAAGTTTTCTTCAGATGTATTTGCTAGTTAAATGTAACAGTAAAAGATACATACAGTACATACAAACCTGATTGTTTCTGGATTTAGTGCTATCTTTTTCATTTACCAGAAAGTGCATGATTTTTGTTTTACAAAGCACAGTTAGTGTGATGCTTACTGTTACTGAAAAAGGCCCCATATGCCACAGTCAGCCATAATGTGGCCCTGGGGATCTTCTGTGGTCTCCCCAGGCACAAACACTGTTGTGGACATGAATTTTTCTTAATGTGATGTTAACTGCCCTATATAGCACTCATAAAAGATAGCACTGAAAAATTATAAGTGTACCTTCATTTGAATCTATTATACTAATTTTCGTCGGAAGAATAAAACACTGCCACTGAAATAGATTGTTTAGCTGAAGAAATATACTGAGGAATGCACATGGTGAACTACATTCCTCAGCCATTTGCCCAACTCTTCTCCTGACACTAGATGGCGATGTATCAAACGCAAGTCAAAGCAACACTAGAAGAACTACACTGAAATCAACATGGCGTCGTGCAGCAGGGCTCAAGTGATCTCTCTCTACAGAATGCTTATGAAAGAGAGTAAAAAATTCCCCTCATATAATTACAGGTACGTTTTTACTATTCACAATGAAAAATATTCGGTATAAAATATAAATATATACATTCTTGCACCTTGTCTTCGACTCGTTTGATCACTTTTACGTAGCTTGTACTACAAAACTAGAATTTATTTGAACGATAAGAGCTTGTGTATATATGTAAATAACGCATGTCTTTGTATTTAAACGATTATTTACCAGTTACTTTCGTTTCATATGATTGTTTACTATAAAAAATACGGTTTGTTTTCAGAACATACGCACTTCGCAGAGTGAAAGATGGCTTCAGGGAGAACGTTCATGTTGACAACCCCAAAACACTGGATATGCTCATAAATCAAGCTAGAGAGAATCTGGTGGTCATCAAGAGACAGGCAAGCAATGCCAGCTTTGTTTAATATTCCAGTATGATTCTTAACTTGAAAGGCCTGGTTCAAATAGAGTATTGATAATAATTATTATCACATTTAATGTTCTATATCTAAGACAGTATCACTTATCCTTGTCTCACAGGTTTCCATTGGCCATATGTATTCTGCTCAGAGGATCGTTGTTGAAAAAGAGCCTCATTTATAAATGTCTTCAGCAACAAAATGGCTGGTTTGCGAATGACACATCTATTTATCCTACAAGCTGCACTACTAGTTGACCATCTTAGTTAAATTGTATATTAGAGTATAAACGTGTGTATATGTTGTTGTTTTTTTAGCAAATAAATAAGATACATATCAAGAAATGAGAATCACTGTAATTAATAAAAATAGCATGTGTTCATAATGATTAAGACAAGTGATCATACAGCTAAAAAGTCATGTTCACTTTATTGAACAAAGTTTGCACAGAGTATATCCTTGGATTGTTAAGTAGTCTGAATCCTCAAGGTGTAGTTCTGTCCATCATTATTGTCCCAGTACTCCTCGTGATCAGTCTGACAATACACTGCGAAATGCACAGATGAATCTTTGTCAAAACAGAGTGGCGTGTGCAAAATGAAGTCAAACGTTTCCCACTGTAGCCCCTTTTCTTCATTCAGTCTCAATGAAGCTTGTATATCCGAAAATGTCAGCCAGTTATTTATAGTGTACCTGACTCCAACTTCTCTTGCGTTGCTCTGTATCACTCTGATCACACCCTTCACTTCCGAAGCGGTTATTGTGACACTCTCCAATGCGACTCCCAGACGGCGTGACTTCAAATCAAACTCCAGCAGACTAACTGGCATTTCAAAGGCTGGGACAAAACGTGCAGAAATCAGATGATCTCCATGTTGAGTCTGTTGGTTTGCATCATCAGAGATGTCAAAGTGTCTGACATTTGCCAGGTTCAACCCCATCGTGTCTGCAAACTGGACTCTCTTTCCACGGGTTGCAGTTGGATGTTGCTTGTGTGAGGAAGATGCATCGTGGTATAGATCTACAGGCAGAGATCTGGCTCTTTGCCTGTCCGTTTTTGCTGAATAAAGTGATGATTCTAGTTTAGACAGACACTCCGACGTTTGAGTTTCCTTTGACTGCTCGGTGTCCATGAGCATTCATCATATCGACCAATTCAGATGGAATTGAGGAGCGGAAAGTCTTTTAAATATAAGAGCTAGACCTGCAGTCTTTGCGTAAGAAAGATGCTTGACAAATACTACGTGCACATGAGTTGCGTCACAGCGACGTCACTTGTCTTTGCAAACAAATGGATGATGTCTAATAAGGAAAAAATGACTTTAAAAGCCCAAAAACAAGCCTAGGATGTAATCTTAGTTTTTCAGTACATTTAGCAATAAATAAAAAACAAAGGATTTTACATTGTGGAACCAAGAGCATTATTTCATTTATTTATTTGATTTATATTGACGTGTGACAATATTTTTCTTCTTTAATTAATGTCATATAGTTCATATTAATTTATAGTTATTAGTTATTTCCTAGTTATGAATTGTAGCATATAATAAAGAATCGTAAAGAACATTCAGTCTATAAAGTCACATTTAGTTTTCTACTCCATGTTATCTGGTCTGTCAATCATTGTCCAGTGCAGAAACAATATGACGTACTGTACAGGGCTTGTGCGCACATGATAGTGAGCACGTTTTTCTGCACATGCATCTGTTTACACTCTTTATGACACAACAGAGTGCATTCGGTTTAATAATTAATTATATTACGTTATTATTATTATTATACTGTTCCGGTTGTTTTCTCCCTGGGAATTTCAGTACAATCTTGTTTTTAATGAGAGAACTTATATAATTTACTCAGTTGTTACAAACTTGTATGAGTTTGTTTGTTCTGTTGATATTTTTTAGAATGTTTGGGGGAAAAAGTACTATGGAAGTCAATGGCTACGATCAACTGTTTGGTTACAACATCCTTTAAAATATTTTCTTTTGTGTTCAACAGAAGAAAGAAACTCATAAAGGTTAGGAACAACTTGAAGTTGAGCAAATGATGGCTATTTTCATTTTTGGGTAAACTATATTTCTTAGAGGATTCTTTTGGATTGATTTAAAATTATAAATAAATTCCCTTACAGTTTTGACACTGGGCTTTACATGTTTTTTTTTTTTTTTTTTAAAGAAGTCTCCTGATCACCAAGGCTGCTTTTTTTTATCTAAAGTACAGCTAAAATTGTGACATATTTTTACTATTTAAAATAACTGGCTTCTATTTGAATACATTTTAAAATGTAATTTATTTCTTTGATCAAAGCTGAATTTTCAGCATCATTACTCCAGTCTTCAGTATCACATGATCATTTAAAAGCATTCTAATATGCTGATTTGCTGTTCAAGAAACATTTTTAAAATTATTATTATCAATATTTAAAACAGTACTTTTTTCAGGATTCTTTAATAAATAGAAAGATCCAAAGATCAGCATTTATCTGAAATAAAAAGCCTTTGTAACTTTATACACTATACCATTCAAAAGCTTGGAGTAAGTGTATTTTTTTGGGAAAGAAATGACAGAAATTAATACTTTTATTAAACAAGGATGCTTTAAATTGGTTAAAAGTGATGATAAAGGTTTATAATGTTACAAAAGATTTCTATTTCAGATAAATGCTGTTCTTCTGAACCTATTCATCGAGGAAACCTGAAAAAATTCTACTCAGCTGTTTTCAAATGAACAATAATAAATGTTTTTGAGCAACAAATACGCATATTAGAATGATTTCTGAAGGATCATGTGACACTGAAGACTGGAGTAATGATGCTAAAAATTCAGGTTTGAAATCACAGGAATTTTTGCTGTATTGTACTTCTTTAAAAAACATTACAAATCTTACTGTTCAAAAACTTTTGAGTGGTAGTATTCTGTAAATAACAAAACAGGGAAAAAAAAGATTAAAGTTATGAACCAATTTCTTTGTAAATGTCTTAAAAATTCCCTTTAAAGGGGGAATTGCTTTTTTCTCTTTAACAGTGCAACATATTTAGCTATTATGTGAAATGGAGCAAGATTATTTCGGGTTTACATAAGCCATTCTAGTTTTTTTTTAGTTCTAATATCGTTCCTAGTTTTGGTAGTAACTCAGTTAAACAAATTCACCCTCACGGAATGTACATTTATAATAATCTAGAAGTAGGTTCGATAGATAAGGTAACAAATCCGATGTGTTTTATGATTCCGCCTTGAGCAGGAACTGACGTCAAACGTTTGCGACAAAAGAAGTTGGTACCATTTTTTTAAACATCAAGCCACATAGCTGGGGAGTTTAATAAGCCTGCTCGGTTTTATTCGGGTTTATGTCACAACAATGTAAACATTGCGCATTAATATCAAAATGTCGCCAGAGCTGGTGAAGTGCCCGAGAAGCCTGTTGGTGTGCGAGAAGTCAAACTTCTTGAATGAAAAGTCTCGGCATGACATCCACGTGTCGAAACACAACTTTAATTACAAAGTGAGTTTAAGCATTAAACATTTGCTGAGCATATTAATGTTATGGTTTTGCTTAGACTGTATTTGAATCGCGGTAGTTTCACAGATGAATTGTGTTTCCTCAGATCTCCGTGTTGATACCTGAATGCGGGATCCTGCCTGCTAATATCAGCAGTGTCATCAACAGCTTCAGCCCTTATTACTTAGTTCGGGATCTGCCGGTTTATGAACTACTGGAAGAAACATTCCTTGAGTCACTTGTAAAGAAGGGTATGAGGAGAAATAAGCTATTGTCCAGCATTAGTATATTGCTTCTTGTTTTTTTGGTATTGAATCAGATATTTAGATTTGTATCTTTTTACACAGGAAACTTCTATGCGCTTTCCTACAACACCAAAATTGATGAAGATAATGTCATTGCACTTCTTTCCAGCGGTAAGCAAGAATTATACACAGATAAACATAAGTGTTTGGATCTTTTGGCTGGTTGCATACGTTTATCATGTTAACAGCTTAGACTAGTCTAAAAAGTATTTATCTCGGTCTAGAAGTTCTGTTCTACACTGCCGTTCAAAAATTTTGAAAAGAGTTTTATTGTCAGAGTCTCTTATGATCATCAAGGCTATATTTATTTGATCAAGACTGTAATATTGTGAAATATTATTGCTATTTCTAATATTGGTTTCCTATTTTAATATACTTTAAAGTATATTAATTCATATTACTCCAGTCTTCAGTGTCCCATGATCCTTCAGAATTCATTCTAATATGCTGATTTATTATCAGTGTTGGAAACCGTTGTGCTGCTTAATATTTTTTTGG
The DNA here is from genome assembly GCF_049309525.1 of Garra rufa. Taxonomy (NCBI): domain Eukaryota; kingdom Metazoa; phylum Chordata; class Actinopteri; order Cypriniformes; family Cyprinidae; genus Garra; species Garra rufa. The sequence continues at coordinate 28,370,810 of NC_133370.1, read as the reverse complement.
AACCTGTGATACTTTTTTCTTTGAATTATTATTATTATTATTTTTTTTCAGATGAAGAAAAGGTTAAAAAGAACAGACTTTTTTCAAAATAGAAATATTTTTGACAATATGTCTTTACTTTCACTTTTTATCCATAAAATTATTCATTTCTTTACAGAAAAAAAATGTACTTACCTGAAACTTTTAAATAGTAGTCCTGTATATTGTAACACAAAGTTTCTGTTTTAAATAAACACTTTTCCAGAAAAAAAAAATCACAGGTTCCGAAAATATTAAGCAGCAACAAATTTTCTAACATTGATAATAAATCAGCAATTTAGAATGATTTCTGAAGGATTATGTGACACTGACACTTTTCTCTATTTTTGATCAAATAGATACAACCTTGATGAGCATAAAAAACATATTCAAAAAACATAAAAAATCTTACTGATCCCAAACTATTCTAGAACTGTATGTTTTTTTTTAATTTTCATCTTTATTTATTTATTTTATTTTCAATTATTTTTCATATATTAATATACTTGCCAGTTTGTTTTAGTTAAACATCTGCTAAGAGTTCATTCTGACAAGCACATTAGCATATGTGACCCTGGACCACAAAACCAGTCTTAAGTCGCTGGGGTATATTTGTAGCAATAGCCAAAAATACATTGTATGGGTCAAAATGATTGATTTTTCTTTTATGTCAAAAATCTTTAGGAAATTAAGTAAAGATCATGTTCCATGAAGATTTTTTGTAAAATTCATACTATAAATATATCAAAATGTAATTTTTGATTAGTAATATGCATTGTTAAGAACTTAATTTGGACAACTTTAAAGGTGATTTTCTCAGTATTTTGATGTTTTTGCACCCTTAGATTCCAGATTTTCAAATAGATGTATCTCGGCCAAATATTGTCCTATCCTAACAAACCATACATCAATAGAAAGCTTATTTATTGAGCTTTCATATGATGTATACATCTCAGTTTTGTCAAATTTAACCTTATGACTGGTTTTGTAGTCCAGGGTCACACATAGATATGGCCACAAAATGTTTATTAAATGGGGTTTTTAAAGTTTAGACCTGTAGTTGTAATCTCTGTATTTTAACAAATATTGATTTTAATCTTTTTTTTCCCTCCCAGGTCAGTTAATTTTGTCTCTAGATAAAGACACATATGAACAACTTGGCTTGGAGGGACGCCCATCTCAGTACAATCACAAAAAAGCCATGAGATTTGGTAAATCTCTTTATTCTCAGTAGCTTTTGATCCATGAAATTGTGTTTTATTCATACGTAAATATATCCACCTTATTCTTCAATGCAGAAGTAAATCTATGGGCGAGACTTCCGCTTTGTTAGCCGCTATAGGGAAATTGTGCGAGAATAACAATGTGCAGTAAACAGTAAAACTATTTGCACTACAAACCAGTGTGTTCATAATTAAGATAATACATTAAAATAATATGGTAAGACACACCAATTTGCAATATCAAGCTGCAAAACGAGCTGTTTTATACAGATAAAAATAAAAATAGCTGGACACGGACCGGAAGCCAAACCCATAAAATTTATAAATGGCCGTGCCCACTCTTACAGGAAGAAAAAGGTGGATAAACACTAGTACGACAATTATAAAATGTCTTTGTCTTTTAGTCGTGACTCTGGATCTCACCGACAAAAGCTTGACCCCAGGCACCAAACGATATCAGCGGGTTCTGTCAAGTTTAAAGGACAGACTACCACTCAAATATGACTTTCTTTTCACTAAATACAACACAGGTTTGTCTTAAATAATCCATTATCATCATCATCATCACTGACCTTAACAAACATTTTTTTTTAAATTGCTTTATCCTTTTGTTTTTGTTTTTTGTTTTTTTTTTTCAGGTGCAGATGAAGATCAGACTCTTAACAAGCTGTTGTCCCAGTACTCGTACGAGGAGCACAAGCCTGCTTTTAGCCATAATATTCTGAAATATATACCATGTCCCATACTTTACCCATCAGATATACAAGGAAAGACACTGTCATGTGAGCCACATCAATTCTTGGAGTGGCTTGGAGCAGTTAACTTGGACATCAGCTGGTGAGTGAGCTAAGGAGTGATTATAAAGTGGTAAATGCACAAAAGCCAGTCATCATGCAACGCTCTTGTTCGATTGTCATCTGTTAAATATGAGAATTGGCTCCATATATTGAACAATTAGTGTTTTGTGGCACAAAGAGACAAAAATGAAATTGTCTATGACACTAAAGCAGTTCTGGATGGATTTGTCTGTATTTCTCAATTTAACTGTGTATGTTTTTTTTTAGTGGCAATGCTGCTGACAGTTTCCTGTCTACATATGTGTGTCCAGAGCCCTATAGCTCTGTCAGTCAGGCCTTGCTGTGCACCGTGACTGGCTTTATCTCGCCCGAGAATGTGTTTGTGCTGCTGCAAGAACTCAGGTGAGAGCCCAACGTTAATGTTACACAGTGTTAGAGGTAATGCAAGTTACATAATCAGATTACTTTTTCAAGTAGCTAGTAAAGTAACATGTTACTGTTACTTTTTAATTTACAAGAAAATATCTGAGTTGCTTTTTGAAATAAGAAACCCTAGTTACTTTTTTCCCCATTCATTGATTGACCGCTTTCTTGTCTCCATGTTGAAAGAAATCGGGAGTAAAATGTTACTGTAGTTCTAGAACATTGAATAAAAACAGTGAAATGCAACTCTGAATATGACGCAAACCTGCAATAATTAAATGTTAAATAACACAAATATTCTTCATGTATTAATCCCAAATTTTAACCAGTGTCTCTGATGCTGACCTTCGATGATCCAATTCATACTGATAAGCAAAAATCAAGATAAACATTTGTGCTTCTTTTATTATTGCTGAAGTGTGTTGAACGTGAATTTACTTTTCCTTCAGCTTGAGGCTTATTCTTTTTACTTTTGGTATGATAAGGCTTTTACATTTGCCAAAATAGAACTTTTTATATTTAAAACAAACAAGCAAGCTCTGCTCAGATTTAAAAAGTACCCCAAAAGTAACCTAACGCATTACTTTCCATAAAAAGTAACTAGATAATGTAATTAGTTACTTCTGAGGCAGTAACGCAATATTGTAATGCATTACTTTTAAAAGTAACTTTCCACAACACTGCTGGTACATACTGTACATCTTAATAAGCAAAGACAACTAGAAGTAAGTCATTTCCCTGTGAACACTGTGCACAATAATCACAACATTAATCAAGATGGTCATTATTTTCACAATTCTGTGTGGTAATTTGTGTGGTACTGAAGTGCACTTAAAGTACACTTCGAAGATTGCATTTTATTACTGTCACAATAGAAGTTTTACTTTACAGTATATTTTAAAATCATTGTTTTAATCTCATTGTTTAGTCTCTTCATGCTGTAAAGAAGACTAACATACTCAAGCACAAGTACTTGATCATTTTAAAGGATTAGTTCACAACAAAACACCCTTTTTACTCACCCCATTGTCATCCAAGATGTTTGTCTTTCTTTCTTAAGTCGTAAAGAAGTAGTTTTTTTAATAAAACATTTTAGGAATTTTCTCTATGTAGTGGACTTCAGTGGTGCCCCCGAGTTTGAACTTTTAAAATGCAGTTTAAACGTAGCTTCAAAGTGCTCTAAATGATCCCAGAAGAGGAATAAGGGTCATACCTATCGAAACGATCGGTAATTTAAAAAAATAAATGAATAATTATACACTTTTTAACCACAAATGCTCATCTTGTCTAGCTCTGCGATGCACATGCGTACTCCGGTTCAAGACAGTTAAGGTATGTCAAAAAACTCCCATCTCATTTTCTCCTCCAACTTTAAAATCGTCCTACATCGCTGCAGAAGTACCGACCCAGTGTTTACAAAGTGAACGTGCAAAGAAGATCAAATGCCCTTTACAAAAAAACAGCGATGTAGGGCAATTTTGGAAGTTGGAGAACATTAGATTAGAGTTTTTCTACATACTCTAACCGTCTTGAATCGGAGTACGCATTAGCGGTTAAAGGGTGTATAAACATTAATTTATTTAAGAATATGGCAGATTGTTTTGCTAGATAAGACTTTTATTTTAGAGCCCTTTGAAGCTGCATTTAAACTGCATTTTGGAAGTTCAAACTTGGGGGCACCATTGAAGTCCACTATATGGAGAAAATTCCCGAAATGTTTTCATTAGAAAAGAAAACTTCTTTACGACTGAAGAAAGAAAACATGAACGTCCTGGATGACAAGGGGGTGAGTAAATTATCTGTAAATTTTTGTTTTGGAAGTGAACTAATCCTTTAACAGTAGTGTGCCATGCAAGATTACATTCAATACCAGTTTATTTTAAATGCACTAAATTTAAACTTTCTCATTACAGTTGTGTAATTACAAATATTTTTAAATACATGATGACCCAGAAAAACTTTTCCTGTTTTAGCCACAAGTACATTTCAAACAATCTTTTATGGAATTACACTCGAGTTGAATTTTATAATGATATATTTTAGAATGTTTAATTTGTGTCTGCCATGTAATAGCTGATGAAGCTGATTTGGCGATTAAATTTAAGTATGGCATGTTTCAGCAAATGTCATTACAGTGTATTTGAGTTTTTAAAAAAATGCTTGTCAGTGCATTCAGCACACTTGAACCATATTTCACTATACAACAGAGATTACAAACAAAGATGTAAACACAAAGTCCTTCTTGAGTGGGTAAAAAAAAAACCTTCAGCTAATTGCATTTCACATAATTTTAAATTATAATATTTTCGTTTAATTGCAATTCAGTGTCTGAAAACTTTTAAGTTTGCACATAAAAGGACAGTTTACCCAAAAATGAAAATTCTGTCATTAATTTCTCACCCTCATGTCGTTCCAAACCCATAAGACCTTTGTTCGTTTTCAGAACACAAATTACAACCTTTTTGATGAAATCCAAGAGCTTTCTGATCCTGCGTAGACAGCAATGCACCTGACACATTCAAGGCCTAGAAATTGTTGAATAAAGTTGTTATTTTTGTTTTCTTTGCGAACAGTATTTTTGTACCTTCATAAAATTACGGTTGAACCACTGATGTCACATGGACTATTTTAACAATGTCCTTACTACTTTTTTGGGCCTTGAACGTGGTAGTTGCGTTGCTGTCTATGCAGGGTCAGAAAGCTCTTGGATTTCAGCAAAAATATCTTAATTTGTGTTTTGAAGATGAACGAAGATCACATGAGGGTGAGTAATCAATGAGAGAATTTTCATTTTTGGCTAAACTTAAGTCTATATATAAGTGTACTTAAGTATATTTCCGTAATGCATACTCTTTTTAGAAGTATGCTAAAATTGTTTATTTCTCTATCCTGATTCATGCAGGCAGTATTTCGATGAGCCGAATTCGATTGCACCGTGGATTTCTCTCACTGTGCATGGATTTATGGATAGTCCCGTGTCGTGGGGAGCCACAGAACATGGATTCCTCAAAGGTGGTGAAAACTTATACAATTTTGTTTGCTTCAAGAATCAGGACTACTGGTTACACATGGCTGCCGGTGCTCAAGATGGCTGCCCACCCTAAAACAATGGATGTTTGACACTGATGACCTCATTTTTTTTCTTTGTTATAATGTAAAATACAAATGTAAAATGCACGGTGTTGTTTCAAGTTTTTTTATTAAAATTAAATTATAAGAGGACAAGAGTAAGTAAAAAAAAATGTATAGAATATCATCAATTTATTTGGACCAGTCATTTTCACAGCTGTTACATGTTCAGAAACCTAAAAATAATCTTTACAGATTGTACAATTTATAGCATTTAGTATATCAACTATAAGAAATAAGCCTTGCAATTATATATATATTTATAAAATAATCAAATTTTGACCAGCATTTGAAACTAAAGGCAGATCACATATGTACAGCTTTGCTGAAAGTCAGAAAATGCTGATAATAGATATACTTTTGTCAGTGAAGTGACTGGAACAAAGTTATTTGTTTTTCCTCATGTATAGAGTCAGCAATGTTTTACATCAAACTACAACACCCTGTATACAGAATTCAAAAACATCCATAATAGAGAGAGGGTTGAGCTCAGATAATGTCTCCAATTTACAAAAAAAAAAAATTCAGATATTGCAAAGCTGCATTAAGAAAATTAGGATGCGTTTCTGGTTTTGTCCTTTATGGTTATGAACAGATATTGAATGTTAATTATCACAGATCAAACTAGTTTCATTGACATCAGTTTATAGGTCAATGAAGCAGTGTTTACAAATCACAAGTTAAAATACATAGGACATTATTAATGTCACAATGCACTTCATAATCAAATACAACCTGCAACATTGGTTTGGAAAATCTCCATTTAAAATAACTGAACAAAAGCATTCAATAAGTATAATAGAAAGAATCAAAACAATTCTATCCACAATCATAAATATAATTTCGTAAACAAGAATTCATTTTACAAAACCATTTGGGAAAGGGGGGGGGGGCATAAGCATCTGTTAATCCATGTTAAGGAACCACTTCAGCAACTCTATCTATGGTCAATAAATACTGAATACAATTAATAACATATATAAGTTACACATTTTATTATCGGGGCAAAGTCGAATTAAATTAGTTTACTTTCAGAACAAAAAAATAACAGATAATGTACTCACCCCCTTGTATTCCAAGATATTCATGCCTTTCTTTCTTTAGTCATAAAGAAATAGTTTTTTGAGGAAGACGTTTCAGGATTTTTCTCCATATATTGGACTTCAATGGTGCCCCAAGTTTGAGCTTCCAAAATGCAGGTCAAATGTGGCTTTAAACGATCCCATCCGAGGAAGAAGGGTCTCATCTAGCGAAACGATCGGTTATTTTCATTTAAAAAATACAATTGATATACTTTGTCAAATGCTTGTCTTGTCTTGCTTTCCCTGAACTCTTTATTTTTTTTCCCCGTTCAAGACAGTTGATTTTTTTTAATGAAAATAACTGATTGTGTCACTAGTTTACAACCACATTTAGGATCGTTTGAAGCCGCATTAAAACTGCATTTTGGAAATTCAAATTTGGGGCACCATAGAAGTCCATTACATGAAGAAAATTTTTTAAATAATTGCCTCAAAAAACAATTTCTTTGTGACTGAAGAAAGACAGACATGAACATCTTGGATGACAAAGGGGGTGAGTACATTATCTGTACATTTTTCTTCTGGAAGTGAACTTTAATTCTTCCGTGTTAAGTATTTGACCAATTGTAAGTAAAAAGTTTGGAGTCGAAAAAGAAATAGTGCATAGATATCTGTACCAGAAATGATATTTTGAAAATAACTACAATTTGAACAGGACGCTTCATTGCTAAAAAAAAATCAAACTAGGAATTCCAAGAGGTAGGACTTTAGCACTAGGGAAAAACATGTTTGCAAAGTCATATTTTGTGTGGACACCCACAATCTGGCAACCCATTTTCTGACTTCATCCCTACCCACATTATAAAAAAAAATTGTAATGAAAAACAAAAAAGCCACTCTATTTAATAACAGACAGTGCATACTAGCTAGTCACTACAGATTTTTGGGATGGATTTCAGTAGAATTAAAGAGATGGTCGTTGAATCTCCAGGGCTCTTCTGATGATACAGCAGTCCAGTCCGTTTGAACCAGAAGAAAAAAAAAGGATGCATATTTAAAACGCCAGCATCCTTAATTGACTCAAGAGGAACAGTCCTCATTCATAAAGTCATAAGTTATTAAATTAGAAATATTGAGTCAACAACATTTACATCAAAATTATTTGGTGGTATCTTACTCCAAAACAAGTCTGTAAGCATACAAATGAAACTAAGCAGAAAACTTTTAAAATTAAGCCAGCGAAACATACAAAAGTTAACTTTGATACAGATAACTGTTAATTCCTACTAAGCCAGCGCCTTACAAATCCACATTTTGTTCACTTGATCCTTGTTCAGTTGGTAGCTTTCATGTAACAGCACTGATGCTAAATTTCAAAGCACTGGTGTTGTTTTTGTTGCCGCTAGTGTCTGTTCGTCTTGATATAACTGTATCTATTCATAAAAATGACTTCAAAGGGCTGGCCGATGTAAATGCCAGCAAGATTAGCCTGAATATTCAAGGCTTGAGATGACTCTAGTTGTTGAATAAAAAAGTACCTACTGAAGAAAAGCCTGCCAACTAAGGACTTGATTCTAATCTGTTAGTGTAGCATAACCAAAGCGCAAAATTCAACTCATTCAAGTCTCATGCATCCCTTTCTTAAATTAAACTGACATTATCCATCTTTTCTCAATCAGTCTGCATAGGAGGTGTGTCAAAAAGTAGCCCAACTCTATATGACAACACAGATTGAGCAGAAAGATGACAGGAATTGACATATAGAGGCATTTTGTCCTTCTGCACAGTGCAAGATTTATCACAAACTTTGCATTGAAGTCATAATCAAGTGTAGCAGAATGAGATGCTGCTTTCTGCAGTCTGAAGAAAAGGAAATACGTCCTGGACGAAGTGCGGGTTTGACCACGCCAGTCTTCCTCTCTTAGGGAGTTCCATCAAAATCCTACTAAAAAAGTAATCACTGACAAACCTTGTTTAAATAACATCAGGCACTTGAGGATGGAGGTTGCGACACCCGTAGGACATTTAACGAATTTAGAATTCATCGATTTTCTTCTGGAGATATTTGAGTATGGAGTCCATGCCCTGAGGAGAGCCCCAGACCCTCTTAAGTGCCTCACATTCCCGCTCGTTGGCCTGTTCCAGGGCGGCCCGGTTAATGTTCCTCACCAGTGCTTTGGACTCGCGCAGAACCTTCAGTGTTTCCCGGCAGCATCGGCATGACAAATAAGATGAGGGGAAACAAAATCAGGAAGAAAAGGAAAAGAAAGAACATGACTTATGGATGTGGATGCATTGTGAATTCGTACAGAAGTGAATTGTTAGAAATACATGATGTACTGAGTCAAAATCCTCACTGGGTTAAAGGCTGTAAGTGTCACAGTTAAGGATTAAGCTTGTTTCCAATTTATAAAAAAAAAGAAGGCTGAGTATCAAATGCACATGAGCTACAATGAGAGGCTATTAACGGAAAAAAAAAAAACAATATGAAAGGTTGAGGGGAATATGTGGATGTACAGTATGCATTGAGAAAATGTGACCAGAAAAAAACAAACAAATGAAAAGATGACTTACAACTGAATTACAAGATACTAGCTCCTTAATGCGGACCATGACTTCCTGTGTGAAGGTCCCTGGCCACAGAACCTGGGACACCAGTCCTTTGGCACAAGCCTCCTGAGCTGTCAACTTCCTCCCACTCAGTAGCATTTCATTAGCCTACATTGACACCAGAGAAACAAGAAATTCAAATTAATAGGCAATCTGTGAACACCGTCTTCCACCAGTCTAATATTACTGACCTTGTTCTTGTGTATTTTATTAGTCATTTCAAACTTAATTGTTATTCTTAAAAGTTATTCACATCTTTTCTCTTTAATGGATTAGTTTACATCCAGAACAAAAATGTACAGGCAATTTACTCACCTCTTTGTCATCCAAGATGTTCATGTCTTTCTTTCTTCAGTGGATGAGAAATTATGTTTCTTGAGGAAATCATAGTCTTTCTATGGTGCCCCCAAGTTTGAACTTCCAAAATGCAGTTTAAATTCAGCTTCAAAAGGCACTAAACGATCCCAGCCTGAAGAACCTCGAACACTCATCTTGTCGTGCTCTGCCTGAACTCTGTTTTTTCCGGTTCAAGACAGTTAGGGTATGTCGGAAAAACTTCCATCTCATTTTCTCCCTCAACTTCAAAATCATCCTATATCGCCATTTTACCTTTTTTGTTAAGGGTGTTTGATCTTCTTTGCATGTTCACTTTTCAAACACTGGGTTGGTACTTCTGCAGCGATGTAGGATGATTTTGAAATGATTTTAGAAGTTGAGGATGAAAATAAGAGGAATTTTTCGACATTCCCTAACTGTTTCGAACCAAAAAAAAAAACAGAGTTCAGGCAGAGCAAGACGAGTAGTTGAGGTTAAAAAGTATATAAATATTAAAAAATAACCAAGCATTTCACTAGATAAGACCCTTCTTCCTCGGCTGGGATTGTTTACAACCGCATTTAAACTGTATTTTTGAAGTTCAAACTCGGGGCACCATAGAAGTCCACTATATGGAGAAAAATCCTGAAATATTTTCCTCAAAAAACAATTTCTTTACGACTGAAGAAAGAAAGATCATCTTGGATGACAAGGGGGTGAGTACATTATCTATAAATTTTTGTTCTGGAAGTGAACTACTAAATCTAGACTGAATTAATGTTTATCTAATAAATCTGTTGCAACTTAAAACCTTGTTTTAAAATAAACAGGTTTACATTTAAACTATGACTCTGATGTTGGATTTAATTTATATTTCAGATAGATTAACTGTAATCCTGTTGCTCCGTATCTTTAAATCTCAATTAGGGATTAACTATTTCATTTAAACCACCTCACATCAAGTCTGTCAAGTTTAAAGTGCACCTACAATTACAGTATGTGGATGACTGAACAAAGGCAGAAATAGTGTGTGACAAGACAATAGCCCCTTTCACATATAGAGGGTTTACTGGTAAATTACCGTTAAGAGATCATGTGTAAACAGGACCTTTTCAAAAATACCTGTACATTTGTTCTGTAATTTACCGGTATGAGGAGTTGTAACATTTCCAGTAAATTACCAGTCATGTGCTCTGTGTGAACGCAGAACAAGATTACCCGTATGAGCATGTACGAATTCAGAACATGCTGACGAATGAAGTCTTGGGCCAATCATAGGCTGCGTTTACACTTGGCATTAACATGCAACCTGTATCCGGATGTTGTCCACATATACATTGAAAAGTCAAGTGTAAACACGTTATTTGATCAGCGTGCCCTGGTCCAGAGGTAGTCAAGGACGCATTGTGATCGGATCTCAGTGTAATGTAAACTCAAACCAGCCATTGCTTCTGCATTCCAGGTCAACATCACATAAAACCGCGTCCCCTCTCTCACAAACTGTCAGAAGAAAGACGGAGGAAAGTACCCTAAAGTTCTCTCAAAAGAACGTGCATTTTTCCCCACCACAGCTGGCAAAAAAAAAAACCCTGATCACTTCTGGTTGACTATTTGCAGGGGCCATCTTCTACAAATGCGGGAAAGACAGATCCGATCAGTCACCCAGATAGAGAAGTCAGTTTATGTTGCCAAGTGTAAACGCACCATGTCATGATTGACTGATGATCCGATCTGCTTGATCGTAACTGCGCCTCTGCAGTTACAATACTATTATCAGGGTTCCCACACCTTGGTTAAAAAAGCCAAAAAGCCAGAACACTATTGCATATTGCAAAACAGCATATTTGTGAATTTACCTGTAAAGTCATTCTGGTAATTTTATGGTAATTTCCCGGGATTGCTGTGTGAACGGGGCTACTCACAGAGGCATAGTATTGATACACTATTGATATAACTGGTATTCCCCAATTATAAGTTGCTTCGGATAAAAGCGTCTGCAAAGTGACTAAATGTAAATGTATACTCACTGAGGCGACTCCCATGATGAGAGGGAATGTTACAGAGGAGCAGGCGTCGGGGGTTTGGCCAAAGATTGTGTAAGGAGTCTGGAACCAAGCTTTTTCATTGGCCCAGATGACATCACACAGAGGCAAGATAGATGCTCCAAGGCCAATTGCAGGCCCATTCACAGCAGCAATGATGGGCTTCTTGAACTGGATGAATGTGTTGACGAAAGTTCTGAAAACAACACAAAACACTTTTAGTAGCTGGTTTATACACAGCTACTATTACGAAACATAGGGCTGCTAACTTATGAGTTCAGCTTGGAGTGAGAAATCCCACAGCAGTCCCTCTAGGGGGGAAATTTTGAAGACAATTTTGTACATTTTACAGTTAAATTAATCTATCTGGTGCACTTTGAGAGTTCAAAATTAAGAGCTCCAATGCAGGTTCAATGTGGAAACTAAAAGAAAAAAGCTAGAGAATTGACTTGTTCTTGAGGTTTAAAGGGGACTCAATCCTCTTTTTAGTTATAATATATATTGTCTCAGTCTAAATTACACTCACGCTGGTAAATTTGGAAATCAAACAAATTAGAATATAATGATAATAATTATTTTATATTATTATTCCCATGACAGTAATATTGGAAAACAATTCTGTAAAATGAATGAAAATTAGTGTTTCACAGATATATTATTTTACCTTATTCTACAGTTAGGAAATTACAAATACTTTTGTCATAATTTCTACACTTGCAAATAGGGCCTAAAACTTTTTGCCACGTCTGCCATTTTAATCATGATACAAACAAAATGATTTAAGAAAACTGACCAGCCATAAAACTGTACTACAACAACTAAAGATGCTACACACATTAGCAGTCTTTTTTAATTTATTTGATTTTATCATTTCAACATTTGAAGCAAAAACAGAATGGTCTGACTTCAGCATTGTGAAATTATGCTAAAACCTACATAAAACAAAAACAGCACACAGGCTGAATTTCTCTCTCTGACAGCAGGTGACGCTTATGGAACAGCAGTGATAAGAGGGGAAAAAATGCCATCTAAACTTTTCTGAAGTCAGTTTCCCTCAGAAATACATTCACATAAACAATATTTCTATTTTTCTTCATATAAACAGCACAGAGCTTGCTCTGCCCATACAGTATTTTTCTGCGTGCGTCTGTTAAATTTAGTCCTTGCTTGCAAAAAATAAACCTATACGCTTTTATTTTGGCAAAAACTGCAGTTGAGCTTTTATTTAGATGGAAAACTCCAGCTTCTGTGAAAAAAGGTTTACAAACGTGTGTCATTGTAAATCAAATGTAATACTGCAACCATTTGCCCATTAAAATGTTTAAAATTATGCTGATGTGAAGAGCGTTACTGGGAGTTCACTCCCGAAATGTTGCTGCTTGTACAGAGGATATGGCCGGAAAAACAAAACTTTTATTCAAATTCTGAATGGATTACATGTAGCCTAGAAGTGCACAAATAGCCCTTCCTTGATAATTACTAAAAAGGAGATTGGCTACACTGCTCAGCGTTATGAAAACGCGTTGTAAATTGAATCTTTTGGTGATTTCCAGAGAGCAAACACAAATATGAACTGGAGCCTTTACCAAATCTGTTTCGCCAATATTATTATTACAGTTTTAACTATGGGTGCTTTTGACTGCGTGAGAAAATGTGTGGCGTGAGAGCATGAGAATAGTGTCAATTGCGTGAGTGTCATGCTGAATGTGTGAAAGTTGGCAGCCCTAGGAAAAGTTCACTGAAATATGGTGGTAAAACACCTGTCAAGATACCTATATTCTGATCATTTTGTACCTGATTGTCTCTGCCATTTTGATGCTTTCTTTTTTCCTATCATCCGTGAGCCGCCTAATAAAGTAGATGAAATCGAGGCCAAAGCAGAAGACGTTTCCCACGGCGCTCAGTAGAACAAGTTTACTGTCGTCAGCTGCAGCTGTGGCCATGGCACTCTGAACCTCTTTCATTACCTGAAAAAAACATTTGAGTGATGTTATATTAGGGAAGGTGGAATGACCAGTATCAGAGTATGAGTAATTTCATATATGATAGAAACCTAATTACACTGTGTTTACATCAAAATGTGGCTAGACGAGTCAAAACAAAATGACTTTCATTACATGTGCCTTTCTGTGACAAAGTCACTATGGCATCAGATTTTTTCTACTGTCATACGACACTTTAATTCACAGAATGAGTATCAAACTATAAAAAGCAAAGACTGAAATATCATGGGGTATTTCTAACATGTAATATATTTGGACTCACATCAGGGTTCAGTGAGTTGTTCTCTGAGGTCTTTGTAGAAAACAGAATGTGTGTAAAGCCATCTTGTTTCTTAACTACAATGTCTCTGTAGCGGTAAGCACTCTCAGTTTGACGAACACTGAATCGCAGACGCTTGTCGAAAGTTGCACGGTCCTCAAAACGCCTTTTGCCTGTCAGCCCTGAGCTGCTCATCACTCCTGCCGCACCACTCTGAGTAATGGCTGTTCCATTTGCAGACGAGGCCTCCATGAGGGTTGTAACTCCTATTAAACAGAAAAAGCAAAAATTAATAAATAAAATATTATAGAAATAAAGTATAGAAATATTAGAGTAGTAATCATATCTCTATTTTACGTTTTTGTGCCATGAAAAAAAAAAACTAAGATCATGAGAATAAAGTTGAAATACTACTAGAATAAAATCAAAATACTACGAGAATAAAGTCGCAATTACGAGAAGCCGTAATATTCAGAGAATAAAGTCGAAATATTTTTGAGAATAAAATTGAAATATTCAGAGAATAAAGTCAAAATATTTTGAAAATGAAATTACAAGAATAAAATTGCAATGTTTCAAGAATAAAGTAGAAATTTTATGAGAATTAAGTCAAAACATTTAAAAAATAAAGTCGCAATTATGAAAATGAAGTTGAAATATTACGAGAAGTCTAAATATTTTAAGAAAAGTAAAAATTACAAGACTAAAGTGTTAATGTTTCGAGAATAACGTTGCAATGTTTTGAGAATAAAGTCGAAGTATTAAGAGAATAAAGTCTAAATATTACGAGAATAAAGTCAAAATATGAGAATAAAGTCAAAATATTTCAAAAATAAAGTAGAAATTACGAAAATGAAGTCGAAATATTATGAGAATAAAGTCTAAATATTTTGAGAAAAGTCGAAATATTAAGAGAAAAGCCAAAATATTTAGAAAATAAAGTAAAAATTACAAGACTAAAGTGTTAATGTTAAAGTCGAAATTACAACAATAAAGTCGAATGTTATTAGAATAAAGTCAAAATATTTCAAAAATAAAGTCGCAATGTTTCGAGAATAAAGTCAAAATGTTATGAGAATAAAGTCGAAAAATTACAAGAATAAAGTCGAAATATTAGGAGAATAAAGTCAATATAATAAAGTTAATTTTACGAGCAATTACGAGATTAAAGTTCTAATATTTTGAGAGTATATTAGCCTATTGTGCATGCAAATGGCCCAGATTGGGAGCACTGGGAGATATTACAAAGTCTCAGCTTTTCATGCTCTTTAATGTGGCGTGTTAGATTGCTGTATTTGCTTCAGTTTAAGTGGCATGTGAATCAATCATCTTTCCAATTTCCATCTTTACAATAATAAAAC
The DNA here is from genome assembly GCF_049309525.1 of Garra rufa. NCBI lineage: Eukaryota > Metazoa > Chordata > Actinopteri > Cypriniformes > Cyprinidae > Garra > Garra rufa. The sequence continues at coordinate 28,355,608 of NC_133370.1, read as the reverse complement.
ATTTGTTTCATTAAATTAGGCTATACTGTTTTTTCCCCATGCCTTTCTGATGTTCCTTCACTTTTATATCTTGCTATAAACTTGAAATAAAGAGGAAAAACACATTTATAATTTGTATTACGTGGTAAAACTGAAAGAATTTGAAAGCTAAGCTGTGTTATATTAAAAGCAACAAAGCACAAAATTATTACGATTACTGGGTGGCTGGCACACTGCAAATAATAAACGGAAGACGTTGAATATTATGTCCAATCAGTTACTGTATTATACCGTGAATAAAACAGCTTGTTTAACATTATATACCTCAGAAAAGAAAAAATATAATGCATGTTATATATAACAAGCCCACTTCAACCTTTAGAACGTTTTGTAGTAGTTTTTAATTAAATACATGAGAGGAATAAAAGGTTGGACGCCACAGTTGTTTTTGCGGAGTAGGTGGTGGAATTTTCACAAAGAAAACAATTGAATGAATTGATTCACATGAATACAGCGATCTGTCACGCCACATTAAAGAGCTTGAATAACATTGTAATTGTTGAACGGCACATTATTTGTATTTCCTTATAAAACTGATTTAAAAAGCTGAGAATTTTTACAAATATATTATATTACAAATAACAAATGCAATCGAAGACATAAAATATTACTTCCAAGCATACTGTCCCCACGAGTATGATTTCTGCTAATAATCCCACACATATTTGTAGTGTATTAAAGAAGGGGTTAATAAGAGAGCTGGCGCCCCCCAAAGGAATGTCTATTGGGTGTGTGAGCTGAAGAAAAAGTTGTTCTGTTCAGTCTGTTAATAAATATCATATTCTTGATATTAAACTGTTAATAGACTCTTCCTCATCCCATTAAGATGATGCGGCCACAGCAATATTCAAATAAATTGTAGCCTGGCAACTTCTCCCAGTGCTCTCAATCCGGGTCTTTGCATGCTCAAAATAGCTATACTCTCAAAATATTATAACTTTAATTTAGATTCTCTTTAAATTCGATGTAGAAACATTTCGACTTTATTCCCTCTAAACATTTCGACTTTATTCCTTCGAAACATTTCGACTTTATTCCTTCGAAACATTTAGACTTTATTCCCTCTTAACATTCCGACTTTGTTCCCTCAAAACATTCCGACTTTGTTCCCTCAAAACATTCCGACTTTGTTCCCTCAAAACATTCCGACTTTGTTCCCTCAAATCATTCCGACTTTGTTCCCTCGAAACATTCCGACTTTATTCCCTCGAAACATTGACTTTATTTCCTCGAAACATTCCGACTTTATTCCCTCGAAACATTCCGAATTTGTTCCCTCGAATCATTCCGACTTTATTCCCTCGAAACATTCCGACTTTATTCCCTCGAATCATTCCGACTTTATTCCCTCGAATCATTCCGACTTTATTCCCTCGAATCATTCCGACTTTATTCCCTCGAAACATTCCGACTTTATTCCCTCGAATCATTCCGACTTTATTCCCTCGAATCATTCCGACTTTATTCCCTCGAAACATTCCGACTTTATTCCCTCGAAACATTCCGACTTTATTCCCTCGAATCATTCCGACTTTATTCCCTCTAAACATTTAGACTTTATTTCCTCTAAACATTCCGACTTTGTTCCCTCGAAACATTCCGACTTTGTTCCCTCGAATCATTCCGACTTTGTTCCCTCGAATCATTCCGACTTTATTCCCTCGAATCATTCCGACTTTATTCCCTCGAATCATTCCGACTTTATTCCCTCGAATCATTCCGACTTTATTCCCTCGAATCATTCCGACTTTATTCCCTCGAATCATTCCGACTTTATTCCCTCGAATCATTCCGACTTTATTCCCTCGAATCATTCCGACTTTATTCCCTCGAATCATTCCGACTTTATTCCCTCGAATCATTCCGACTTTATTCCCTCGAATCATTCCGACTTTATTCCCTCGAATCATTCCGACTTTATTCCCTCGAATCATTCCGACTTTATTCCCTCGAATCATTCCGACTTTATTCCCTCGAAACATTCCGACTTTATTCCCTCGAAACATTCCGACTTTATTCCCTCGAAACATTCCGACTTTATTTCCTCAAAACATTCCGACTTTATTCCCTCAAAACATTCCGACTTTATTCCCTCAAAACATTCCGACTTTATTCCCTCGAATCATTCCGACTTTATTCCCTCGAATCATTCCGACTTTATTCCCTCGAATCATTCCGACTTTATTCCCTCGAATCATTCCGACTTTATTCCCTCGAATCATTCCGACTTTATTCCCTCGAATCATTCCGACTTTATTCCCTCGAAACATTTCGATTTTATTCCCTCGAAACATTTTGACTTTGTTCTTGTGATATTTCAACTTTATTCTCGTAATTTTAAATAAATTGTGGCCTGGCAACTTATTATTATAACTTTAATTTTAACTTTAATTTAATTTAAATTCTCAAAACATTTTGACTTTATTTTCATAATATTTCGACTTTATTCTTGTGATATTATGACTTTTTTTTTTTTTCAAATTGGCACTAAAACTCTGTCATACTATTTGCCTTTACAGGAATAAATTACATTTTAAAGGGATATTTCACCCAAAAAAAGAAAATTCTGTCATTAATTATTCAGTAATTATTGACAGAATGTTCAATTTTTAGGTGAACTAACCCTTTAAAATATATTAAAATAAAAAAACTTATTTTAAATTATAATATTATTTCAAAATACTACTGTTTTTATTGCATTTCTGTTACATTTTATAAGTGACAAATAACAGGATGTAATTATTTCCTTATTTCCTAAATCATTATAACAAAGTTCATTTTGACGGAAAACTAGCACTGTCATATTTGGGATAACTGAGCATACGGCTTTTGAAAATCACTTGATATTCTGCAGCAACACATTTGCTTTCATTTATCAAGTGCATGTTTATTAGTATTTATTTTGATGTTCCATAACTAGAAACACAATCCATTAAATTAAATGAGGACAGCTGAATCAAACAAATTCTGTAATGCTTCCAGGGCTGGAACTAAACCCTTCTCTCCTAAATCTCATAAGAACATATGTAATGTTTTCAGTGTAAGTCAAGATGATTCTACCTTTGCCGTTTAACGTGCGGACGGCAGCTGGGGTAATGGGAATCTGCGGTGGCGGAAGGGCTGTTTGCGTTCTGGGCCTCGTGCCCATACGAGCCCGCTCTTCTCCTGGTACACGCACGGCTACGGCAGGTTTCTCCAACAAGGCCACTTCAGGGGGCACAGCATCTGGCTCTTGGCCTCCCTGCTCTAAACTATGCGCCGCCTCACTGGGAGACTCCTCTGTGTCAGTACGGCTGTTCATTGGGCTTTTTGGCACTAGGATTTTGATGCCAGATTTAGCCAGGTCCATACTACGCCGCAGCGCACTCACAGTGGGAGCAGCGGTCGATGCTGCCGTTGGAGCCGTGTCAGTGACTGTGCTCGTAACGCCGGTGCCACTACTACTCACGCCAGACGAACGCTTACTCTTCTGCTGCTGCGCATCGCTGTTGTGCGGTGAATGCTGTGCTGGCTGAGGCCGTTTTGTGGAGGGTGTGCTCAGGGTGGGTGGAGAGGTCTTTGCTGTGTTAGTACTCGCTGAGGGCTGCTGAGGCCTGCTGATTTGTTTGCGGGCGTTGATGCTAGTGTTGCCTCTGGCTGTGTTGGGAGAGCTGCGTGTGGAACGGAGTAAAGCTCCGTCTTTCTGCTTCTCGCTGTGTTGCCGATTAAATTCATGAATGAACTCGACGCAGCTGGACAGGTGATTCTCTGGCTCCCAGGTGTCTCCCTCAAAGCCGTAGCCTCTCCAGCGGACCAAGTACTCTGTCTTGCCCTTTTTGTTCTTCCGTTTGCCTACTATTCTCTCCACCTAAAGAGGGGCATGCAGATAAAGTGTGGCTTAGTGAAATTTATGTAAAATGACAATATGCCGAAGATTGAAAGACTAAAGAATAGCATTTACTCAATAAAAGTTAGTTTGTTATGAAGGAAATAGCTATTTCTATCAATACACTTTTATTTTTTTAAAGCATTAGAGGTACAAATTTCATATTTTTGTTATAGCAATTATTATTCAGTTGAAGTCAAAAGTTTACATACACCTTGTAGAATCGGCAAAATGTTAATTATTTTACCAAAATAGGATGGATCAAACAAAGCACATGTTATTTCTTAGTATGTTTACATTTAGACGTTTACATACAGTCCATAAGAGAAAATAATAGTTTATAATTTTTAAAAATGACCCTGTTCAAAAGTTTACATACACTTGATTCTTAATACAGTGTTGTTACCTGAATGATCCACAGCTGTGTTTTTTTTCTTTAGTAACAGTTGCTCATAAGTCCCTTGTTTGCCCTAAACAGTTCTTCAGAAAAGTCCTTCAGGTACCACAAGTTCTTTGATTTTTCAGCATTTTTGTGTATTTGAACCCTTTCCAACAATGACTATATGGTTTTGAGATCCATCTTTTCACACTGAGAACAACTGAGTGACTCATATGCAACTATTACAGAAGGTTCAAACGCTCCAGAAGGAAAAACGATCCATTAGAAGCCAGGGGTGTAAACTTTTTGAACTTTAAGATCAGGGTAAATTGAACTTATTTTGTCTTCTGGGAAACATGTATCTTCTGTAGGTTCTGAAGGGCAGTACTAAATGAACAAAAAAAAAAAAAAAAAAAAAAAATTTTAAGCAAATAAGAAAAATGTACACATCTTCATTCTGTTCAAAAGTTTACACCCCTGGCTCTTAATGCTTTTTTCCTTCTGGAGCATCAGAGAGCATTTGAACCTTCTGTAATAGTTCATCTTGCTTTATTTATTTTTAGAAAATAACTGATCGTTTCGCAAGACAAGACCCTTATTTTTCAGCTTGGAACATGTAGAGCGGTTTGAATCTGCATTGAAACTGCAATTTGGACCTTCAACCTGCAGATCCCCATTGAAGTCCATTATATGCAGAAAAATCCTAGAATGTTTTCCTCAAAAACCTTAATTTCTTTTCTACTAAAGAAAGAAAGACATTAACATCTTGGAAGACATAGGGGTAAATAAATGATCAAGACATTTTCATTCAGAAGTGATCTATTCCTTGTACTGCACTTAATTGCCCACTGTGGTAGTGTCATGATTATTAAATGTTGGTGCAGAGATATGGAGTCCTTTAATTTGCAATTAATATTAAACATAACCCTTTTATATATGGTTTATTGGCTGCTTATCCTTTAACCCTCATGTTTTGTGAGAGTCCATGTGTTCGTGATTTTCTTTTTTCTGAAAATGACAAAACTGTCTGGCCTACAAAAAAATTCCATATAAATTTCTTGTCATGCAATATTATTACCAACAATTGCCTGTACTAATTGAAAGAAAACAAGTTGACAAAAAGATTGAATAAAAGATTTCCTGATAAAACAAAAGAAGCAATTTTTAAAGGGCTGGTCAATTTTTTTGAATGGGAACACCAAATTAGATAAAGGGTTTTCAGCACAGCACAAAGGTTGAAGAAATAGCTCACCCAAAAACAGAAATTCTGTCATCAATTACAATCATGTCGTTCCAAACCTGTAACCTACTTTCTTTTGGAAAGGAGAAATTCTGAGAGAATTTTGTACAATGTGGTTACAATGAAAGGCAGCTGGAGGTTTCACACTTCACAAAATGACTGCAAAAGCATAATTAAAGCATCATAAAGTGGTGGCAGAACTTAATAATAACCGAGGTCTTCAGAAGCTATGTGACATCTTTTTGGACAAACACACCAAACCTTTAGCTGTCATTCACTGATGTCTTCTCTAATAAGATGAATAAGTGAATCAAATCATGAATCGTGAACAAATCATCATCAGACTGGTTTTGTGAACCTGATCAACTAATTCACTAAAAGAGCTAAAGCAGATTTTCAGTTAAGAAAGGTGTGAGTAAATGATGACAGAAGTGTAATTTTAACAGGCTGATGTCATAGTCCAAGGCTATACTTCCTGTTAAGCTCCTCATGATACTACAGTAATTGGGACGATCTACAGTAACAACAAGACTATATGTTGAAATGAATAAGAGTTTCTAACTAGGCGGTTTCGTGACAGTAATCTGACTGTGAATGTCAAAGTGACAAAAAGACTCTTTGTGAACTTCAGGAAACTCAGAGAGTGTAACTCCTCAATCAACATCAATGGCACTACAGAGGAAAAGTGTCGGCTGCTTCAGGTTCCCTGGCATGCAAATATCTGCTGGCCTGGTTTGGTCTCACAATACTGTAGCCAATCTGAATGAGACACAAAAACATGTGCTTTCTGAGGTGCCTGAAGAAATCATCAACTTCTCACTCCTCATTAACTTCTATCAAAGCATTAGATAAATAACTCAATCCAATAGTAAATACAAACAATCAAAAGTACTTTCCACTCTATTCATAAGATATTTTTTCTTACCTTGAAGCTAGCAGTATAGGAGTGTTAGTTACTGTGATTTGCTCACTCTCATGTTGATTTAAAACTTGTATGTCTTTCTTTCCTATGTGGTTCATAGAAGATAGTCTAAAAAATTTACCACAGTTATGTCCATACAATGAAAGTTTACCATTGTTATTTTGGACATTCATTCAAATCATTCAAAGTAAGGGTTGGAAACCATGGAAACCAAGAAAAAGTTTTTATTCTTAACAGTTTCAAATGAAAAACCAAAAAACACCAGAGTCAAATGATGACGTTTAACGGTTTCAGAAAGGGGAACTGTTATTGTGTACATCTAAGAACTAGGGATGTGCACCACGGCTAATTTCACTGACGTATAAACAGACATTTTTTTAAGAGCAGGTCATATGAGTTTTCGAAAAAATCTCTCTTTTGCAGTTTGTAACGTAGCTATCATTCAATGTAAACAGTATGCAAAGTTGTTAATCAAAAAAGTGCATGATAAAGATATCGTCTCTCAAAAGAAAGAGTCGACTCAGAGCCACCTCAACGAGTCGTCATATTGTCAGATATTTTGCCTGTTACTGATATACGTCACTAGAAATGTAGTTTAGACATATTTTGGTTTACAAACTTGTTTGTCGTTTCATTAAATAGTCACATTAGCACTCGGCTAACGTAGCCACCATTATTGTTTTGTAGGGTTGCTCCGATTCCGATACTAGTAATCGAAATGCCACCGAGACCACAAAAAATTCTAGCATAAACAAGACTAGTTATGCCCGCTAACTTTGCTTAACGCTGCAAATCAGAAGTTAGTTCTTCTTTGCTGCTCTGACTGCAAACACAGGAAGTTGTTTAGAGCAGCAAAGAAGAAATACAAACGTGCTAGCAGTCCACTGTTTGGCAGTATTTCAGACTGGACCAACCAGCCAATAAAATGGTAATATGTCTCATATGTAGGGCCCTATGATTTCCACGATGCAGCAAGCGCGGAATTACGGAATCGCGGAATCCAGAATCCAGTCATAAAATCACGGAATCCAATCATAAAAACGGTCAAAGCTACACAGCTGAAACGTAGCGCAGTTTATTTTCACTTTTAGTGTTGTTTGCTGTCTGTTGTTTCTCATATGCAACAGAAATGGCAGCACTTATGAATTGAACAAAGCTTGGAAATTTTTTTTTGCCGGAGCGACAAATTTTTGTGAGTGGTCGCACTGGCACTGGCATGACCGCTCACAAAAATTTGTCGCTCTGGCAAAAAAAAAATGGTCGCAGTCTGGAGCCCTATAATATTACAGCGAGTGTTATGCATGCTTCAGTACAAGTAGTAAAAAAAAACGCGGTTCTGCATTATTCATCAACACAGAATTCATATTTAAATAGTCGTTTTGTTGCTTCATATTTACAAATATCATCCATATTGCGTCAAAGTCAAAGGTGATTTGGCGTTATTGCTGTGAGATCCAGTGAGAAGCGTTTGAATTTGCTGAACAAATGAATAAGGGTTCTGCAAGATACAATTAGAATTTTTCAAATTCTGGCCAGAATTCTTTGTTATAAACAGCGCTGATATATGCCAGAAAACCAGAAGTAGTTACTGTCAAATGTATGTCAGATGATAAAAATACTTTAGTTCACTGTATATATTTATCCATGTTTTATTAAGGGATAAGTCTGAAGCACACCATAAAATAATTCTATCAGTTCATACAGGGCTAGTAGTATCTACAGTGGTTTATACAGATAGACACCCAGGTTTCGAATCAGTACTCGGTATCGGCCGATACCCTGAGCCCAGGTATCGGAATCCGTATCGGGAAGGGAAAAAGGGTATCTGAACATCTCTATTGTTTTGTAAAGTGTTTACAGTTTAGCATCTAAACTTTAGCTGTGGGCATGATTTGCTTGCATAAGTGTTAAACAAAATGTTATGTCATTATTTTAAGAATGGATTGGAGCACTATTGCTTTATGTGAAGGTCCATTAGGGCTGCCAGGTTTTCACAACAAAACCCACCCTGCTCTTTAACTAAATTTTCTCTAAACTAGAGATGCTCCAATCAGCATTTTTGGGGCCGATCACCGATTACCGAACACCAAGATCATGATCTGCCGATTGCCGATCACAGAATGGCAGGGGAATGGGAATCTTTTATCTATAATCTAGCAGAGTTTGCACCATTTGTAGAAATGAAACTACCTCTAAATTAACTATATTGAAAAAAAAAACTGTTGAAATAGGCTACAGCCAAGATCTTGAAGAACCACCTCTTTATCGGACACTTTGAAAAACTTCTAGACGGGAGAACTCATGTTGCCACTGGTAAGCTCCGCTCTGCTGTTGTTTACAAGTGATCGGCTTTTTTGATCGCCACTTTTGGGATTCGCCGATCAAGCTATTTTTAGCCAATATCGGCTGATCATGATCGGTGACCGACCAATCGGAGCATCACTAGTCTAAACAATCAAAAACAGTGTGTGTATATTTTCAATTCAATTCAATTTAATTTTTTTTTTGTATATGAAGCTTTACAGAAAATGTCTACATTTTTCTATATGTGATCCATATGAAATAATTCCATCTTTTTATCTAAATTAGGGCCAGATTTACTAACAGCTTGCACCAGAGCAAACTGTCTTTTGGGATTAATATAGTACAGTCAGGATTTAATAAAGACGAGCAGGACAAGGCGTGGACAGAGTTATTTTTACCCATGACCTTACTGAATATGCATTTTCAGATGCACAATTATTAAAATTAATTATGCAATGCGATTTACTAAAATTTCTGCGTCAATTTTCTGGAATTTGCGCCATTATTTAACGCTCAAAAAAGTGTGTCTTAAATGTCGCTATACATGTAAACACTATTTTATTAGGCATTATATGACATAACATGAAAAAATGAAAAAATATCAACAAAACCTTTCTGAAGAAAGTCAGTTTCCTTTTATTCATAATGTTGCTCCGACACCTTGCTTGTTTTCCAAGCAGACATTTCTCTAAGACCACAGTTAAAAGTGAGTTAAAACGAAGAAAATGCATGCATGCAATGTCTGAGATGAAATGAAATTAATTTCTTCTCCACGACGCCCACTTTTAAAAATAATGTATTATTTTAAAACATAACACTAAAAATACTAAATTTCAACTGGTGGACTAGTATCAGCAGTTCTGTTTAATCGACTAGTCACCTAGCTTTGCACATCCCTAATAACAACATACTATAAGGCTCTTCTAATTATTGGGTCTGGTTATTCCAGAAGCAAATGCCAAAGTCTGGTGTGGAAGAACTTGACTGACTTGCAAACAAATCTTGCCTCATCTAATCCTTTTTGTATCAGCTTTGTAAGTCTTGCCTATTGCGTGTAGTAGTCGGACAAAGTCTGAATCAAAAAGGCTAACTATTATTATTATAATATTAAACTTAACTGAACTGAGGTTTAGGACAAACAATAGATCTATGTTATCATTGAAAGAAACACAGTATTGTAACAAAGTAAATGGTCATGACTCATAATACTAGACAAATAATGTCATCTTAACATATTGACTAATGTCAAGATTCATTAATGTTTTAGTTAGTTCTGAATGAAATGTGTTTTCAACAACCCTCCTCATGAGAACTATTTACAGTTTACAGTCTGGAAAAGACTTCAGCTCTGGTAAGGATTTAAAGCAATACTGAATCACTTCCCAGACCTATTCACACTTGGGAACATCAATCTTGTTTCAAAAGCCAAACAATGACTCAAATGAAACTTAAATGTAAGATTTTTTTATTGCTATAAGAAAAAAATAGGTTATTTTTTCCTAATCTCATATATAACCTAATCTTTGCATATACAAAAAGTCCAAAATACTAACTTGTAAGTTGGCTTACTAACTTCAGAGAAATGATTATTTTTACTTTACTGCACTACTTTTGCATTAGGGGATATTACTGTTTACTGGAAGTAAAAATGTGACACCGCTGAGCGCTGCCAAAGCTAAAAATCCTATTCCCCAATGATTCAAGCTGCCTGAGGAATTCAGCGTAATTACAGAAACTGCTGCAGGGCTTTTACTCTTATCATCTTTTATCCTGGACTCTGTCATCATTTCAAGCATTATATGTGCACATTCTTCTACTGGCTTTATGGTTTATCACATCAGTTTGGAAATAAGACCCCACATATAGTTCTTGAATTTCAGAATTTCAATAAAAGACTTGAAATTGAAAACACACCCCAGAAAGTTTAAAGGAATAGTTTGCCCTAAAATGAAAATTCTGTCGTTTATTACTCATCCTTATGTCGTTCCAAACCTGTAAGAATTTCGTTCATCTTCAGAACACAAATTAAGATATTTTTGATGAAATCCAAGAGCTTTTGACCCTGCACAGACAGCAACGCAACTACCACGTTTAAGGTCCAGAAAGTAAGGACGCTGCGTTGCTGTCTACACAGGGTCAAAAGCTTTCGGATTTCAACAAAAATATCTTAATTTGTGTTCTGAAGACAAATTAATAACAGAATTGCCTTTAATGGCAAATCCATACAAAATAACGGTTCTTTACTCGCACTGATGGTTCCATGAAGAACTTTGAACTAGTGTTGTCACGATACTGGAATTTCTAATTTCGATACGATACCTTGAAAAATATCAATATTCGATACTATTTTCGATACCACAGAGAAAAAAACTGCCACAATATTAAGGAGGTAAATTTCTTTTTTAATTTAAAGATAAATATAGTCTAGAACATGACAATGATGTATATGCATATGTACACTGCTACAGCCCTGTTCAGCTTCTTAGCTTCATTTGAGTTTGTTTCATACTTTATTTGCTGTTCAAATACAACTGGTAGTGTAGGTCGTAAACTTTTTTTTCTTTTTAGACCACACTTTTAAAATTAACTGATCTAACTAATCTTAGAACTTAAGTTAATGGTAAAAGATATTTGTTAACATTAGTTAACATGAATAAACAATGAAAAATACTTCCAAAACATTTATTAATCTTAGTTAATTTAAAGTTAGTAGTTAAAGTTAATTTAAACTATAATTTACTACTACATTAACTAATTAAAATCCAAAGTTATATCTGTTAATATTTTTTATTGGACCAGAGCTAACATGATCCGTTGTGTTTTTATTACCTACCGTTATCGAAGATTCAAATATACTGTAACAAATGCATTGCTCATCTTTCATAAATGCTGGTTAATACATTAACATTATTTGATGAACAGATTTTAATGCCGGATTCATAATCAACGATACACGCAAACAAACATGCGTGCATCACACACAAAAACAATGCTCTGTCTGGATAGACATTTAGACAAATTGCAGAATTTAAGTAATGATTTTAAAAAAAAATAAAGTTAAATAAGCACAGTTAACTTACATTTGACCGCAGTTAAGGTATTTACTCGTCTAAGATTCCTCAATCTGATTATATTAACGAACTACGGTAAAAAACGGGACAACACTCATATCAGCAACAATAAAAGGCAATCTTATTTAATGATTCAGATGATAATGTTAAAATGAGAACAGTTCTTCTTTATATAGACTCGGGTGTCTGTCTTTCAGGTGCTTTGCGAAATTAGTGGTGTTAGGGCCTTTTGTTAGCACTGCTCTGTAGCAACTCTTACATATTGGCTTGCTTGTGTACTTCGGCTTTCCATGTTCGTTTGTTTCATATTCTAAATATTTCCAGATAGCACTCCTGCTGTGTTCTTTATCAAACAAAGCCGGTCGCGGGGCACCGCACTCGCCTTACTATTCGCTTCACTTGAATGAGATGAGACAGGCACTGCGGTCACGCGTCTTTGTGGAGAAGTGAAAGTGACAGCTCGGCTAGTATCGATACTTCGGGAAATTAGTATTGGTATCGTTCAGGTATTTCAGTATCGATATTTATCGAAACATCGATATTTTTGACAACACTACTTTGAACATCCATAGAACCTTTCCAATGCAGAAAAGGTTCTTTATAGTGGAAAAAGGTTTTTTAGATTTCTAAAATGTTCTTCAAAATGGTTCCTTTAGGAACTGTTTACTGAAAGGTTCTTTGGGGAACCAAAAATGGTTCTTCTATGGCATCACTGCAAAAACACCTCTATGAGAGTGTAATAAATGTCTCACTGCAGTTTGTTGAATTTCATACTTTGTTTTGTAGTGTTTGGAACAACAGTTTACAGATTCATGTGGTCTAAGTTCTGGTGAAGCATCTCCCGTTTCTTCCCATCAGTCTGTAGTTCACAGATGTTAAAGTTACAAATGTACTGTGTAGCTCTTGTTCCTTTTCTTACATTGGACATGCGATTTCTGTCCTTAATTGTGTTAATCAGATTATTCTTTTCTCATAACAGCAACGCAGAACACTACAACAATCATGCTGAAATTTTTAAAACACTATCTGATATGAGTTTATTGAATAACATAAATAATTCAGCACCAAGATGCCCTTGGGATACACATACGGTTTTACTGATTAGGTTCATTTACCACAAGGGCAAAGTTCTCCAATTCATGAGGGAGTCGGAATTATCCATGGTTCTGTAAGTAATTTTCCCCATTCAATGGGATTTCACAAAAATTTCCCAATAAAGATGACAATCAAATCAGAAACAATGGTACAGTATAAGCAATTGACTTAATGTCTTGAATTATACATATAACTATTTCACTTCATCGCTTTATCACTTAATATCGCAAAATATTATTACAGTTATGCTCAACTCGAATTATGTTATTTGCAATGCTTTATGTTAGTGGGTGGTCACTGCTGAGGTCATCTTATTTCTACAGTAACAATGGCTTCTCTGATTGGTGGATTTTTTGCTTAATCTGTTGTGTAGTTCCTTAGTGGAAATTTAGCGAGAAATTTAAGAGAGATGGGCGCTCTACGTCAGAACGCTGGCTCTTGCGTCAGTAGCACCTAACGAATGCATTATGGTATTCTCGTGAACACACGTTGAAAGACTGACACGGAAGAGAAGAAATTGTTCTCACATGGACTATTTTATCAATGTCCTTACTACCTTTCTGGGCTTTGAGCATAGTAGCTGCGTTGCTGTCTATGCAGGGTCAGAAAACTCTCGGATTTCATCAAAAATAACTTTGTGTGTTCCGAAGATAAACAAAGGTCTTACAGGTTTCGAACGACATGAGGGTGAGTAATCAATGACAGAATTTCGTTTTTGGGTGAACTAAGCCTTTAATATGTTATTGCTAACTGAAAAAATGAACGGGATGTTTCATCCAGAACCAGAGTGTTCTATAAAGTTAATAAAAAAACTTGTATTGAACAGAACATTTTAAACAAATTTGGCAAAAGAAATAAAGACCTGACTCGATTTTAATAAAGCCAGCACCATACTTTTAGTTTCATAAAATTAGACATGAGTCAACATTTGGGGTGCAAACAGTTGAAAAGAAACAATTAGCCCAAGCAGCCACAACCAAAAAGCACCATACGTTGAAAACACATAGAAATGGATCATGACTAAGAGTTCTGGTATCGTCAGCTGAAAGGACAGTATTATCAAGGTGTTTAAAATGGGGACATTAATCATACAGGTCTTTATAAACTGGTCAAACATGTTTAAATAGATATGTTGCCTTCATCACACCACTGCAACACCTTTGGTCAAATTGAAGAATTTATCCCAATAAGCACATCTGTTCTAACCTTGAGTCTCATCTTTCATCTGACCAATTCTCAATACATGATGGAAATATATATGACATAATTCAGAAGATTGATGTGACTGAATACTTCAAGTACATTCATGCAGCATACACATGCGATATGTATTGATCAATCCAAGGATTTCCCATCATAACACCTGATTAAAAAACTGAGAATAAACTCAACTATACTTAAATCATTAGATTGAATGTCAATCCATCAAACAAGCCAACAAGTGACACTGGACTTTCTTTATAGGAAAGGATAAGCCAGGTTCAGTCTGTCTACTATCATTCATAAAAACATAAGCCTCAAAACTTGACAGTGATCTATCTGGAAAATGAAACCAAGCAAAGACGATCATAACACAAAACACAACAGTGCTGGATGGCTAGTTCTGAACCAAGCAGGTTGAAAGCTCTGCAAGTGGATCTAAATTCACGGGTCCTGCTGGAAAGAGGGCGAAACAAAGTTCCCGCAGAGCTGAATACAACATACAGCACTGAGCTGACTTTCAGCTGTCCTGGTGTGTCCATCACACCCCAAAGACCTCATGGTTAGCAGCTAGCTTGATGAAATATCACTCTCCAAAGTGCCCTTCCTTCCCCCCCGCCTCATCCACTGCCTCCACCAGCATCTCTCCACACAAAACTCCGCAAACTAACAACCAGGACGACACAGGCTTCACACTACCAGAAGCTACAAGTTTATATTGTTAGCATGCAACCCTACCGATGCAGTTTTAACTAGTATTAGAGTGAGTAAGTCAGTTGTTAAGACTATTCGCTAGTGCAGTCCACACGAGCCTTGGGACGCGTCGTATATGTGCAACTACACACAAATATAATCGATTAACTGCGTCTAAACAGGCACGAACGGCAAAATCGCCGACATTCACCTCGTAGAGTTCCTCCGTAGCCATCATGTCACGATAATCTTCGACGTTGTGGCAATCCGTGAGGATTGTAGACACTTTTTTCCTCCAGTTGCAGTTGTCTTTTTTGGCCTCTCCTCCTTTTTCAGTTCGTCGGGTGAGATGTGCTTGACCCGCACCGAGGATCTCTTTGCGGTCTAGTTCTCGCACTCAACGTCTATCCAACAACATTATAGTGAGAACAAAGCCTTTCATTCCCGATTAAGTCCAAACGAGTACTTTTGTCGGTTCAGGCGGCAATTTTAGAGAGTGTTAGCGTAAACTAGTCTGTAGGCAGTGCTGATTACGCGCTCGCCTGCTCTCAGTGCTGCTACACACAGGAAGTCTCAATCGAACGCAGATTAGAGTCGAGATGAGTTTGCACTGCCTGCAACCCTCGTGATAGAGCTGTGGACGACGGTCATCTGTGTTTTGCAAATCTTTATCGATGTTGATTATGAGTGTAGGTCTAATGGAACATAACTGACGCAAGTCCGCAATAGTTTAAACAATAATTCATGGCGTTAAGCGCCAGGTGAGTTTAGCCCATGACTCAGTCTAAAACATTTCCATGAATGCCATGTTCTCCGTGTGTTGTACACGCACATGAAGGGGTTTTTTAACTTTTACAGATGAAAATGTCTTGCTTTATTGCTTAGTATCTTAATATTCCTACATATTTAATAATGGAGATAATTAAAATATATATATTTTTAGGATTATGGACAGCTCAAATCAAGATGGCAACTGTTTTGTAATTTATATAATGTCAATTTAGACTTTAAAAGATGCCAAAAATCTGATCTGAACATAAAGGAAGGGATACAGTCAGCTGGTTGCTATATTGAAACAAACTTAAACAGGATGATTGGCTTCAATTAAATAATGTTTTTAGTTGAAACTGTGATCGTTCACATTTATTATATTAACTTATATATAGATAGGTTTTCAAGAGGAGAGTTATACAGCATTATGCAGAGGTATTTCGCCGCTAAATGTCACCTTTGCCATTTAGAAAAAAGTCTTATAGAGAGCCATGTAGCCTACTGTAAATAACAACGTTTCCATTGCATTTTACACAAGTAAATTCTCCAACAACTTTGTAAAGTACTGGAACTGCCTAATGAGATCAGTATAAAACTTTCCAAATTATTTCAGAAGACCTCAGAGAATAACCTGCAGCAAAACTGAAACAATAATGATGAGTCATCAGAAGACAAACTCAAAAGAATTTTATGAATTTGTGAAGTTACGGGGAACACCATGAAGTTGAAAACTAGTATTCAGATAAACATCCTCTTGCTGAAAGGCAGAGTTCACCCAAATATGAAATTACCCCAAAATTTACTCATCCTCAAGCCAGGTGTATTACGACATTCTTTTTTCAGATGAATACAACCAGAGTTATATTAAAAATGTCTTGGCTGTTCCAAGCTTTATAATAGCAGTGAATGGGTGTCGAGATTTTGAAACCCAAAAAATGAGTAGATGACATAGGATGTATGTGAACACAATGACAAATGCAGGAGTGCAGTGGAAAGAGCAAAACAAAACACCAGTCATAAATGAGAAGTACAAAATGAGGATTTTTAAAGAAAAATGACGGAGAATTTCGATATAAGCCAAGAGGAGACTGGTTTTCCTTTGCTGTAAACAAAATTTGGTTCTCACAAGACTAGCATATTCTCCAGGAGATTTTTTATACAACTCAGATTGTATTCACCAGATTGTATTACACCTAGAATGGCTTGAGGTTGAGTAAATCATGGGGTAATTTTCATTTTTGGGTGCACTATCCCTTTAATGGCAAATGGTCTTTTTAAATGGAGTGGTGTTGTTAACTGAAAGGAGAATAGTTCAGCAGATGCCAAAAGAGAAAAAGGAAGTAGGTGAAAGAGCAGAGCAAAAATATCACCGTAGACTTCTCAGTGGTCCCCTGTAATATTATTTGATCTTTCATAATGTTTGGTGGTATCGCAGTGGTTCAGATGAAGCTACAGTATATGCCTTTCATGGGAAGCATTTTTTATTCTTGGGACCTTTACCAGGACTAGGATTTGTTTGTTTTAAATCTGTATAGCTTTTTTCAGTTTAGGGATCAGTGCCACAAGGACTCCAATCACCACCACAATGGGTTCTTACTGTTCATGCGTTGTTCTGACATTTTTCTGTGTTGTGTTGATTTTTGTTTAGTCTCTGTTTTTTCCTCAGTCCTGCCATTTCCAGCCAATGGTAAGATTTCCCACTTTCAGTCACCACTTCTGTCTGGCCGTATGACATGATTTGCCATAGTTTGAGGCTGAGACAGCACACCCATTGACTGTTTACACTGAACGACAACAGCTTTCCAAAACTGCAAGATCCAGTCTTATTAATGGCTTTTATTCAGTTTTGGGGAGTCAAGGTTCCATTCTGCTGTGATGAGCACTTAGGAAGAACTTAAAGTTTATTCGTTTATTAGACACATCACATTAAATCTTTAAAATATATAAAAAATTTGGTTAGTTTGCAATTAACTAATTTCTCAATGCAGTCTGTCTTTATTTGTATATTTCTTTGTGTGCGCTTATCTTGAACAAGATATGCCTTAGTGCTTCTATTCTTGAGAGCCAGTCTGGTGGGAAGATTATTAATAGATGTTAATAACCCTGTTGAGTGATGTAAAAATGCTTTATTTGGGTATGGATAATGGAAATATGGATAATGAGTGTACAGATAACAGCTCTTCTAATTGTTCAGTTTTGCCATCTGTCTGTACTTGTCCTTTAGCCTTTACCTTTACTTAGTGCTGCATTCGACACTATAGATCATGACATACTTATAGATCGATTACAAAGCTATACAGGTATTCAAGGGCAGGCTTTAAGATGGTTCAGATCATACCTGACTGATCGCTACCACTTTGTTTATTTAAACGGGGAGTCATCGCAGCTATCACCAGTAAAATATGGAGTGCCACAAGGATCTGTCCTAGGTCCTCTGCTATTTTCAATTTACATGTTACCCCTTGGTAATATTATTAGGAAATATGGGATTAGTTTCCATTGTTATGCTGATGATACTCAACTATATATCTCAACAAGACCAGATGAAACCTCTAACTTAGCAAAGTTAACAGAGTGTGTTAAAAACGTGAAAGACTGGATGACCAACAATTTTCTACTATTAAATTCAGATAAGACCGAGATATTACTTATTGGACCAAAAAACAGTACACAGAATCTCTTAAACTGCAACTTGCAACTAGACGGATGTACTGTTATTTCCTCTACAGTCAAAAATCTGGGTGTTATATTAGACAGCAACCTGTCTTTTGAAAATCATATTTCTCATGTTACAAAAACAGCATTCTTCCATCTTAGAAACATTGCTAAGCTACGGAACATGTTACCTGTCTCTGATGCAGAAAAGTTAGTCCATGCATTCATGACGTCTAGACTGGACTATTGTAATGCACTACTAGGTGGTTGTCCGGCTTCTTCAGTAAACAAGCTACAGGTAGTCCAAAATGCAGCTGCTAGAGTCCTTACCAGATCATATTACCCCAATTTTACGGTCTCTACACTGGCTACCTATTAGGTTCCATATCACTTACAAAATATTACTTATTACCTATAAGGCTCTTAATGGTTTAGCTCCTGCATACCTAACTAGTCTCCTACCGTGCTACAATCCTTCACGCTCCCTAAGGTCGCAAAACTCTGGACTTTTAGTAGTACCTAGGATAGCAAAGTCCACTAAAGGAGGGAGAGCCTTTTCACATTTGGCTCCCAAACTCTGGAATAGCCTTCCTGATAACATTCGGGGGTTCAGACACAATCTGTGTGTTTAAATCTAGATTAAAGACTCATCTCTTTAGCCAAGCATTCACATAATGTATCTCATAAAGTCTTACTTCATTTACATCTGATCACATACAGATCAACATTCTTCAGCTTGGGCTAAACGCATAAATTTTTTGCTTGGTTGGAACAGCAGCTACGCTAATTATTTCTCTATTTGTTTCTCTGTTTCTGCCGAGGAATTCCCATCCCGTGGTAACTAGGAATTATACAAGATTCAGTCTGGATTCAGAATACCTAATAAGAGATGATGCCAACCCCTCAGAGGACCGCCGATGATGGGGTCGCCAGATGAGCTCCAGAGACGGATCATCAATGAAAACATCGCCAACCTAGACGGCCATCGGCGCTACTCCACAGGAACCTGATGAGTTCTCTACAATCTGACATTGGTACAAACTGCTGGTTTCGTCTGGCCAGAGGAGAACTGGTCCCCTGACTGAGCCTGGTTTCTCCCAAGGTTTTTTTTCTCCATTTCTGTCACCTGTGGAGTTTTGGTTCCTTGCCGCTGTCGCCTCTGGCTTGCTTAGTTGGGGACACTTTCCAGCGATATCATATACTATTGTGATTTCCGGATTTCTAATTGATTGTTTACAATAATGCGTTACTTACACACTATTGTGCTGTTTAAATACTGTGCAGTGCTTTGACACAATCCGTATTGTTAAAAGCGCTATATAAATAAAGGTGACTTGACTTGACTTGACTTGACTTTTTTCTGAATGTGGCACTGAAGGCTAGTTGTCATACTATTTACTCCAGTTAATGTTTCCCAGAGTAGGTTAACTCGCAGCTTTAAACACTTTTATTCAAATCAACTATTACTATAGAGCTTTATATAATACAGATTGTGTCAAAGCAGCTTCAGAGTGATGGTTAGTGTTGGTTAAGTTCAGATAGAGCTGCACAATGAATCGTAACACAATAACAATGTTACCACCAAATTCTTGAAAGCAGCAGAGTGATACTGCACTGATGCTTAAGTTTAAGTGTTTTATGTGAAAAAAGGCCATTTAATTTGTTGAATGATTCCAGAAGGCAGTGGTTTCTGGTATTGGAGTGTTGGAGTTTTATTAAGCAAAATGTAAACAGAAAAACTATGATGAAACAATAAACGAATAAGCAAAATATGAAAGGTAACAATATATTTATATCTTATCAATATACAGTGCCTTGCAAAAGTATTCATACCCCTTCATCTTTTACATTTTGTTATGTTGCAGCCTTATGTTAAATTACTTTAAATTACTTTTTCCCCCATCAGTTTACACTCCATACACCATAATGACAAAGCAAAAACAGGTTTGGAACTGTGACGATGTCATGGATTGATCCGGAGACGTTGGATCCATTTGCAACAATTTATTTAAGACTGGCAGAGTAAACAGGCAGGGTTCAACAATAGCAGACTGGTATGGTGAAGGCAATCCGAGAGAGTAAACAAAAGTCCAGGCAATAGGTCGAGACAGGTGGCGATCAAAAGGGACAATCCGGGAAGCACGCAATGGTCGATAAAGGGCAGGCAGCAGAGTTTCACACACACAATAAACAGTCCAATTGGCAACAGGTAGGCAGTCCGAGAAAAGAACGCTCAGGATTGATAGCATGACTATACAAAACTTCGCAATGAAACACCGGCACCGCGATCCATAAATGGCAGACAGTGGGAAGTGAACCCGGGTGACCCGGAACCCGGAAGTGAGAGTCCCAGGCACGGGGAGATGGAAAATGTAGTGTCAAAAGTCCGGGGAGGGTTCCCGCTGGCGGCGGTTAGAGGGAGCCACAGAGACTGCACTTGTGACAGAGCCCCCCCCCACGCCAAGGTCAACCTCTTCCACGGGGAGCTGGTCGATCCGGGTGAGACGAGTGGAAGTCGGCAGTGAGAGTGGGATCCAGGATGTCGTCAGCTGGCGCCCAAGACCTTTCCTCTGGGCCAAACCCTTCCCAGTCAACCAGATATTGGAGACAACCTCACTGGCGTCGAGAGTCTAGGATGGCATTGACTCGATAGGCCTCGTCACCGTCGATTATCAAGGGGGGAGGTCTTTGCGGGGCGGTCTCGTCTAGGTCCTCCTCTCCTCCCGGATCACCAGCGGGCTTCAACAGAGAAACATGAAAGGTGGGTGAGATACGGTATTCAGCAGGTAACTCTAGTCTGAACGATACTGGGGTGATTTGCTTGACTATCTTAAAGGGACCCACGTACCTGGGGCTGAGCTTTTTGCAGGGTAGACGTAGACGAAGGTCCCGGGTCGAGAGCCAGACCCATTGCCCGGGTTCATAGGTGGGATTGAGACGTCTCCTGCGATCAGCCTGGATCTGGGTGCGACGAACCGCTCTTTGCAGGTGTACGTGAGCCTGGCTCCACGTTTCCTCGCTGCGCTGGAACCAGGAGTTGACCGCGGGTAGCTCGGAGGTTTCCCCGGACCAAGGGAACAAAGGAGGTTGATAGCCTAAGATGCATTGGATAGGTGTAAGGTTAGTGGCGGGTTTGCGTAAGGAGTTCTGGGCGTATTCAGCCCAGAGAAGGTAACGGCTCCAATCTTCCTGGTGGTCCTGACAGTATGAACGGAGAAATCAGGTCAACTCCTGGTTTAGCCTCTCGGCCTGGCCGTTTGACTGTGGGTGGTATCCCGAAGTAAGGCTGACGTTGACTCCGAGGAGACGGAAGAAGCTCGACCAAAGCCGGGAGGTGAACTGGGGTCCCCGATCGTACACAATGTCTTCTGGTAGTCCGTAAAATCTGAAGACTGAATTACACAGAGCCTCCGCGGCCTCCATGGCAGAGGATAGTTTGGGGAGAGGGATGAGACGGCAGCCTTTAGAGAAACTCTACTACTGTGAGTATGGCGGTATGACCGTTGGACGAAGGGAGGTCAGTAATGAAGTCCACTGCGATGTGGGACAAGGGACGCTGTGGTACGGGCAGAGGCTGTAGGAGACCCACTGGTAACTGACGAGGGGCCTTGGACGTGTTGCAGGCGGAACAGTTTTTGATGAAGTCGATGGTGTCTGAGCGCAGGGAGGGCCACCAGAAGCGGTTGTTGAGTAATTGAAGCGTGGCCTCGATACCTGGGTGACCAGAGCTTGGGGTAGTGTGAACTTCAGAAAGGACCCGGGAGCGTAGGTTGAGGGGGACATAAGTGAGGTTGTTAGGACAGTTGGCTGGAGTGGGGTCCTGGGTGTGGCCCTCCGAAATTTCAGTCATAATATCTTAGGAAACCGGGGCCACAACGACAGAGGTAGGCAGAATGGTTTCTGAAGTGACGGTAGACTGTTCGGGTTCGTAGATGCGAGAGAGAGCGTCCGCCTTGGTGTTTTGGGAGCCAGGGCAGTATGTCACTTGGAAATGGAACCGTGTGAAGAAGAGGGCCCATCTGACCTGACGGTGGTTGAGGACTTTAGCTGAGCGGAGGTACTCCAAGTTCTTGTGGTTCTTTTAGTACTGTAAAAGAGTGCTGGGCGCCCTCGAGCCAGTGCCGCCATTCCTCAAGGGCGAGCTTAATAGCCAGCAGCTCCCGGTTACCAACATCGTAGTTTCTTTCCGCCGGAGACAGTTTGTGAGAGAAATCACACAGGGAAACATTTTTTGGGGCTCACCATGTGGTTGTGAAAGCACCGCCCCTACGCCGGAGCTAGAGGCGTCGACCTCTACGACAAAAGGTTTGTCCGGGTCTGGGTGACGGAGGATGGGAGCTGTGGTGAACCGCTGTCGAAGGTCATTGAAGGCCAGGATGGCAGGTGAAGACCAAGTGAGACGGGGGTTGCCCTTCTTGACCATAGACGTGAACGGTGTGGCCACGGTGCTGAAGTTTCCAATGAAATGGTGGTAGAAGTTAGAAAACCCCAGAAACCGTTGAAGCTCTTTAACCCTTTAACATGTACGATCACACCCGTGTGATTTGTCTTGGCTGGTCCCTGGAGCATACGATCACACCAATGTGATTCGAACGTTCACTGCATCACGTGATCAACTGCTGAATTCAAATCGGTTTTGGCTCTTTGGCTGGCGCTGAGCCAGATCGGAGTGCTTGTCATATTATCACAACTATTCAGTGTTTTCAACAATATAAAGCTTATTTTAGGTTTCAGACATTTAAATACACATACGTACTAGCAAATCCATACATTTATAGTTTGTAAAATACACACTAATGTTTATGGAAGCGGCGATAATGATCCTTACAAATATATTCTGACAACATATTTTATTGATATCATATACAGATTATGTAGGTAAGTTTACTCTCTTCTTCTCCCAGCTCACCAGAGACTTACTTTAATGTCTTTCGGGAGGAGAGGATGAATTTGCGTGTTGTAAATCCCTCAGCTCGGATTCAGCGTGAACAAACATGGCGGCGCCCATCACCCGGTATAGATCAACTAACGCGGTCATTATAAAAGTGTTTCAACTTTTAAATACATTTACTTGCACATATTTCGAAATCGGAATATCAGAAATTTCATAATATAGTAAGCATGCTTGTGAATATTAATAATAAAAAAGGAAAAATTAAATAAAAGCGATCCATGTGTCTTACAGTGCTATTGTGGCTGTGGTGTGTCACATGACGCGTTGCCATGGTAACATTAAATCGAAACATTATAAAATAATGGTCGCCTAAAAAAAAACTCACTCTTTGGGGTCAGATAGAATATTTTAAAATAACGTGTGAAAGGGTTAAGGGTTGTGGGGCGTGGCCAATTACGAACGCCATTCACCTTTTTCTCATCCATGGTGACTCCTTCGGGGCTGATAATGTAGCCGAGGAAGGTGATTCTCTCTTGATGAAATTCACACTTCTCCTCTTTGGCATAGAGTTGATGTTTTATAAGGCGCTGGAGGACTGCCCTGACGTGTTGGACGTGTTCGGTGTAGGAGTTGGAATAGACAAGAATATCGTTCATATAGACAATCACCCAGCGATTCAGCATGTCCCGGAAGACGTCATTAATGAAGGCCTGAAAAAAGGGGGGACTGTTGGCTAGGCCGAAGGGCATGACCCGGTACTCATAGTGGCCTGAAGTGGTTGAGAAGGCTGTCTTCCACTCGTCCCCTTCTCGGATCCTGACGAGATTGTAGGCTGAACGTAGGTCCAACTTTGTGTAAATCTTGGCCGTTCGTAGCTGTTCTAAGGCTGGAGGGACAAGTGGAAGTGGGTAGCGGTACTTCACGGTAGAGCCCTGCACGGGACTGATTTCTTCATCCCGCTCCCGCCCGCGCCCGCCTAATTTCTGACCATTACCGCCCGCTCCCGCAATATGTATGTCCACTCCCGCCCGCACCCACAAAACTCGCACGATAATAGAAATGCATTGATTTTGCCTCTTCTCCTGTCCCGCAGGGGAAAAAAAAACGTATTTGCTGTTATTAAAGAGATTCATGTTTGTTTCTTTCCCTGGCCTGCATGTATTCTGACACACTGGCAGGGATAGTAGCCTGGGCTATCGGGGACATCTAAAACGCTTAGGCTACCGTACCGACTTCAAGTACTTTTTTTCACGTAATCGCCGTATGCAGCCAGAGGAGGGAGCGCCGCGCCACTCATTACAACACACAGACTAATTGTTTTGCCGTAGACAGGCCGTTAGAAGTACAGAACGGATTTGCATCGGGCGAGGGAAGAGGGAGGGCACTGCGGGGCAGCCCAAACAACGGGAAAATGGCGAGTGGACGGAAGAAAACTGGACAGGTTTTCCCGAAACCCCCTTTCGAAATCCCCCTGCAAAACAAGTTAAGCTGTCCAATGAATGGAGTTGCACTTTACCTTATTGGAATACCTCCGTATCCTGAAAACGAAGTAAGTGCAAGACTTTTTTCCTCACTAACGCAAAGCGCACTGAGCATCCCGATCCCGCAGTGCTTTTTTTAGCAAAGTTCAAACCGCCCACTCCCGCGAGATTTGCGTTGGGTCCCAATCCCAATGCAGCCATCTACTTCACGGTGATGTCATTGAGTGCGCGGTAGTCAATGCAAGGGCGTAGGCCTCCATCATTTTTCTTGATGAAGAAGAATCCCACCGAAGCCGGGGAGGTAGAGGGACAGATAAAACCCTTGGCTAGCTCCTCCTGGATGTAAGAGTTCATAGCCTCTGACTCGGGTTTAGACAGTGGGAAGACTGTCTAATACTTGATGGCTGCTCTGTCAATTCTTCGTCATCAGTTAGGAACCTAGGTGTGCTATTTGATTGCAATCTTTCCTTTGAAAGCCACATTTCTAGCATTTGCAAACACGCATTTTTCCATCTCAAAAATATTTCAAAATTATGACCTATGCTCACAATGTCAGAAACATTAATGACCTTTATGACTGATTATTGTAATGCTTTATTGGGTGGTTGTTCTGCACGCTTAATAAACAAACTCCAGCTGGTCCAAAATGCAGCAGCTAGAGTTCTTACTGAAACCAGAATGTATGAACATATTAGAAAATCTTGCTAATTACTTATAAAGCCCTCAATGGTTTAGCTCCTCAGTACTTGAGCTCTTATCACATTATAGTCCCTCACATCTGTTGCGTTCTCAAAACTCTGGCAATTTGATTTTCTTATTTGGTGCCCAAACTCAATCTACATAAAACTACAAAAAAGGGGTATGAGTACTTTCGCAAGGCACTGTATAATATTTAAAATTACCTGACATAAAACGCTAATACAGTTTAGTTAACATTGACCTTCATTATACAGTACATGTTCATCTGAATGTTCATCCAACAGCTATAGCAAAAATATGAAAATACTAGAATTTTAGTTGAAGAACAACAAAACTATACTTTAATATGAATTAGGTGTTTGAAACCAACATACAAAAACCATTGGCAGAGAAAAACATTTGTGTTAAAAAACCTTTTTGAGATATAAACAATTAGCACCAGTCTCCCATATAGATTATTAGACAAAAATAAAGCAATAATCTTCCCTGGAAATCCAGAGGTCTTGCGAGAGCACAATTTGAATTGTCTCTGCAAGACACTCTGGCATCGAGCAATGATGCAGGTTACTGCAATACGTAAGCAATTGTGGGAATCAATCAAATCGGTGTATCTGATGTAGGTGGGCCAGAGGCGAGCTAAGCTGATGATGACAGTGCTGCGACGTCCGAATCATATAGTAAACTTTGAAAGATCGCTGTCGCTACAGATGAACAACAAGTTGTTTGAAACAGCTTTGGCCGCTACAATGAACGAGTTAGACTTGGCTTTCCATATAAAAGAGGAACAGAAAACCGAAAACTCGAATCGTTCCTTTGCAAGAAGGACGTTTTTGCTGTTTTGCCGACTGGATACGGCAAGAGTTTAATCTATCAGTTCACTTACATATAATTAGCCGGAGAATAGTAGTGCATGTTTGGCGTGCTGTCCGGTGAAGGGCTCCGAGCTTGGGAGTGGCCCGAACCCAGAGTACGTTACCCCCCCAATAGGAGTAGCGAGAACTCGGAGTGATGAGATGGGGTGGTGGAGGTTTACTGATAAACCATCGAGTGAATTGAGGTGAGTCAGCTGTATTTAAACCTATGGCGCTGATTGACTTGTGATGTTTACGCTAAGCATCTGACGCGCTTCTCCCAAACTTTGTTAATGAAACATCATTTAGCTCTGCTGGTAGCTAAGCGTGTATTGTTGTGATTGGTCGTGGCGTTATCCAATTGCGTGCAGTTAGAGTTTCAAATGCATGCTTGGTGCCGCCCCTCGAGTTAGGCAGTTTTCATTGCTCGATCCCAGACCCTTAATCTTAATAGTCACAAAGCCATTGATTTTTGAAAAACTGTAGGGGATTGTTAGGCACAACACAGAGCTGTTCTAAAATCACTGTAAACTACATTATTATATATGTCTGGCAATTTACTCATAACAAATAATTAATTCTTCCACCAAGCAATGTAGTTCTTCAACAGAATGGTTGACAAGCAACACACATGCAGTGGCACAGTAATAATAATGTAAGGAGGTCACAGTTGAGTGTTGACTTTTTCAAAATCATTGGTGCTGTCTTAACATATGTTTCACCTCTGTGGCATTCCTTCTGGCCATTTAGACAGGGTGTGGTTGAAATATGCTTTGTGTGCAACATTGGTAATGCGACATTACTATTGTTTCTTGACAATATAACTGAACAATATGTGGATCTTTACTTTAAAGAGGTCAACACAAAGATTGTTTTGCAATGTTTTGTGTTAGATTGTATTTTATTTGATGTTTGTTTCTATATCAGTGTTGCTGAAAATGTATTATGTTTAAATTCTTCATGGTTGATCATACTTTTAGTGTAAAATACACAGTTAACAGTACTGACACAGTCAAACTTAGAGTTAAAACCTACTTCCTGTTTTACATTTCTATTTAGCACAGCCAGAAGGGTCAGACTCTGCAAACATTTAAAGGAAGTTTGCACCATTAGGCACTTTGCAGTTTACAATAGTGTGGGGATGCTGTTTAATACTCTACATGCAATCTATTTTGTAGTGTACATTTTTAGGAAAGGAAAGGAGGTGAAGTGAGGCCAAGTATGGTGACCAATACTAGGAATTTGTGCTCTGCATTTAACCCATCCAAGTACACACACCAGGCCCGGATTGGCTAATCGGGAGGACCGGGAGAATTCCCGGTGGGCCGGTCCGTTTTTTTGGCCGCGAGGGCCGGTGTCCCTAGCTGCCTGCACTCACAGCAGTCGCCAGGGGCGGACTGTCCATCGGGAGAATTTTTGGCCCGCTACCCTCCAATTTTTATTATTATTATTTAATATTGTTGTTGTTGTTTTTGTTGCCGGCCTAATGTACTAAAGTGGTTATTTCAGAATTAGCCATTCAATAATAAAACTCTAATAAATCATAAATCGGTTAGTCTTGACTGGCACGCGTTTCGTCTCGCGCGCGCTCCGCGCATCCGCGCGTCCGCCGTCCGCCAAATCGACGCGAGACTGAAGTAGAAGTGCCCAGGTGGAGCAGAGAGACAAATCTGTCCTGTTTAGGACCTAAAGCGCAGGTCTGTTACATCTGTAAACAGACTATTGTAGTTTTGTCTTTGTTTACTTAAGTATTGAACTGCTAACAAATGTTAATCTATAAAAAATATCGTTTTAAAACAGGTTTAGGGAGCTACCCTTATAAAAATTAACTGTGGTTTTACAAAACATGTTTACTATAGTTATACAATAATTATACAATATACAATGGTTTTGCTACACTATACTTTCACCATGGTATAAAATTATGATTATACTAATGGGAATCAATCCTAAAAAAAAAAAAAAAAAAACATGGTTACTATGTTTACCATAGGCTCAATAATATCATGGTTAATTTTCCTTAGGGCCAAACATGACCCATGATAATGCAAAACATGTTTAGTTTTAAGATTTTTTAATAAAGATATATTCAAGATGTAGCTAATTTTTGTTGTTTTAATTTTAACATTACGACAATAACACATGGTCCTAATGTAGTGGCCCTCTTTTTTCTGTTGCCCTTTTTTCTATCAAATGTTTTAGTACTAATCATAAATTATATATAATTTTGAAAGCTTAGAAGCTCAAGAACCATCCTGGTGGCTGTCTCCTCCCCCTTAGCAGCAATGTCAAGTGTCATTTTACAAAATCACAACTTTTTACAATCTTGACAAAAACATGTCTTTAAAAAGGTCTCAGTATTTCTGCAATAATCTGCTGATTGTCTTCTTTAAAAAAGACCAACCTTAGATCTGTACTGTATAGGTGGTTGTAAAGGTCGAGATGTGTTTATGAAAAAAGTGACAGATACAAGAAAATTTGTTTAAAAAGTAAACACACATGAGAGACAGAGAGATTAAAAGAGATTAAAAGGCAAATTGGAAGTTCAAGAGATAGCATTTAATTATTTTACCCAGTTGATTTCAACTTTTCTTTATGTGATGATGAAAAATATTGTTGTCCAGGGTTTCAAATTTTGGTGTGGGATGGCCTGGATAAGTGTGAGATTTCCCGGCCTGAAATTTTGTCTCAGTCCGCCCCTGGTTAACGTCAAGCTAGTTAGGAGCAGTGCAAAACAACGATGTCTGCAAATCACCGTTCATGTTTATGTATCAAACCTTTTCTTGTACTGTTGCTCTTCAGCAGCAGCAGCCTCTAGTCCAGTTTGCTGCTAAGAGTGAAGAGCCAGGCCCCGTAACATTAACAAGCACCAGTCATGAGCCCAACACACTAGAATGGGCAGGTAGGACAGTGCAATACTTGTTCTATTCTTTATTTGTGTTTAAGGACTGAACAATTTTGCACAGAATATATATTCAGATATTGCAGAAAAGGACATTGTGATGTTTAAAAGAATAGTGTTAGACATTTACCCTTTAATGTTCTCATTTATGAAAAATATTTGAACTTATAAAGCAGCTGTTTACTTGAAAAAGACATGATAGTGTCATTAGAAAGTTTAATACATTTTATTTTAATCTTTATTTTATACATATAGCTTAATATACATTTGTATTTATTTGATATTTTTTCATTTCAAGGTTTGGATATTTATGAGCACTAATTCTAACAGAAAATAGATACTGATACTGTTAAACATTATATTGTGTTAACTGTTCAAATAAATCTTCACTGTGAAGCAACACTTAGGCTACTGTATTTGCACTGAATTGGAAATGACGTCATTTTAATATAGTCAGTCGTGAACTAAAGTGGGCCGGTCTAAGGCTTGAAACTCCAGGGCTGAAAAGGAGTCCCACTCCGGCCCTGACACACACACAGTAGTGAACACACACACACACACACACACACACACCGTGAACACACACCATTGCTGGGGGGCAGTTGGGGGTTCGGTGCCTTGCTCAAGGCACTCACCTCAGTCGTGGTATTGAGGGTGCTGGTTATTCACCCATCCCTGCCAGACCTGAGACTCGAACCTGCAACCTTTGGGTTACAAGTCCGGCTCTCTAACCTTTAGGCCACGGCTGCCCCCCTTTTTATAGACATTTTTATCTTAACTAATTATAAGCTCTTGTCCCACAACTAAGATAAACTAAGCTTTTTATTAGACATTTTAATTAGTAGGAATTTGATTTGATTAGTAGGCAGACACATCCCACTTTGCATTGCATCAATTTAAAGATTTTTATTTTATTGTTGGTCCATCATTTTTGAGGTGGACCTGATCTTCCTCTTGAAGGGCTCCTGGAGCTGGGATTTTCACTGTCTTTTGCTTGCATATTGAATTTTGAGAATTCAGACT
The DNA here is from genome assembly GCF_049309525.1 of Garra rufa. Taxonomy (NCBI): domain Eukaryota; kingdom Metazoa; phylum Chordata; class Actinopteri; order Cypriniformes; family Cyprinidae; genus Garra; species Garra rufa. Next base: position 28,325,524 of record NC_133370.1, on the reverse strand, counting down.
TTCTTCTAGCTGTTTTGAACATGTTGACTTTGAGATTTCCAGCTCAGTCTCTTGCTTGAGAAATGGTTGGTCTTCCCCTTCACTGTGGGTGTAACAGTTTACCACTGAATGAATCTGGAAAGCCCCACATTTTGCAGCCTATTAATTTTCAACAGCTGTTTTTTTCATTGTCACATAACATTATTAATTGCTACTATCAAGCATTTTATATTGGATATTTTGTCTTATGAAGGGTTATTAGTAATGCTCAGGGAAAGTTAACATCTTCAGTCAAATGTGTATTGTCATTTTTATAAACAATTTATATAGCTGTGTTTACTCAACAAATAAATTAATATCTCTGATTTCTTTCTAAAGTTGGCACTTTACATAATAGTCTTTGTTATCAATGTTTGTAATATTTATGTGGTATATATCTAACCTATTTCAGGTATTAAGGGCTGCTGCTGCCCATCCTCACCAAAAATTGTAACAATAAATATAAAGCCTGTAAGAAGTCTTAAGTCTGTATAGTCTTCAGTTGAGCATTTAAAATATCATAGAGGAACATGGAGTTACAGTTGAGGTCAAAAGTTTACATACACCTTGCAGAATCTGCAAAAGGTTAATTATTTTACCAAAATAAGAGGGATCATACAAAATGCATATTATTTTTTATTTAGTAGTTTGAGTAAGATATTTCACATAAAAGACATTTACATATAGTCCACAAGAGAAAGTAATAGTTGAATTTATAAAAATTACCCTGTTCAAAAGTTTACACACTTGATTATTAATAATGTGTTGTTTCCTGAATGATCCACAGCTGTAGTTTAGTAGTTGTTCATGAGTTCCTTGTTTGTCCTGAACAGTTAAACTGTCCGCTGTTCGTCAGAAAAATCCTTCAGGTCCCACAAATTGTTTGGTTTTTCAGAATTTTTGTGTATTTGAACTCTTTCCAACAAAGACTGTATGATTTTGATCCATCTTTTCACACTGAGGACAACTGAGGGACTCATATGCAACTATTACGGAAGGATCAAACTCTCACTGATGCTCCAGAAGGAAACACAATGCATTAAGCCAGGGGTGAAAACATTTTTGAATTTGGAGATCAGGGTAAATTTGACTTATTTTATCCTCTGGGAACCATGTAAGTATTTTCTGTAGCTTCTAAAGGGCAATACTAAATGAAAAAAAAACCATCTTCATTTTGTTCAAAAGTTTACACCCCTGGCTTTTAATGCATAATTTTCCCTTCTGGAGCGTGAGTGAGCATTTCAGTGGATCATTCAGGTAACAACACTGTATTAAGAATCAAGGGGGTGTAAACTTTTGAACGGGGTCATTTTTATAAATGTAACTGTTAAAAAGGCCTGCTGTATATGGACTTTTATTTTGAAGGTTTCTGGCGATCAGCCAGGGTGTGAATGCACCGTCAATGCAGCAATGTAAACCAGCTCCGCCTATTTCCAGCAGGTGGTAATGATTAGTGTTTGGTAGATATAGACCTGCATGGAATGGGTGAGAAAGGGGGACTTGATGCTTGCTTTGGTGTTATGTGCGTATAATGGATGAACGAAGTAAGTTAATTTATGCATCCTGCTTATGTTAATTGTGATCTGTTTGAACACATTCAGTTTGAAAGTATTTGCTTAAATATGCTTATAGAATTATCTCATGTGATTGTTGATTTATTGTTGGAAATTTGTTTGTTACCTTTCTTTGTGTAAATGCGAGTTTTTTATTTTAATTCCATTCATTATATGGTTGTTTCAGACCACATGCAAAGAAAATAAAAGGCAAAAAAAAAAAACTTGCATCTTCATGTCTCTGATCGGACATCTGTGGTGAACTGGTCCCCCACCGGCTACCCCACTGGGTTAAAACATCCAGTTTTCTTTATGGTACTTCGAGCCGGAGTTCAGAGTTTTCCACAGTTATGGAGATGCAGCCATCAGAGGATGTTCCTGTTGAGAGACCCAGGAGACAAACATCTCTAACAGCACATTTGCAGGATTATGATTTAACTGGTTATGATCTACATAGATCCTTATCACCACCTAGCTATTCCCATAAACCCTCTGGTGCTCTGTCACCCGAAGAGGATGTCAGAATAGACACCCCACATGTAGCACCCCAGCATGGTGATTATCACAGTCCGCAACAGTGGTATGTAGCAGATCGCTGGGATCAGCGTATGGAAGTCCTGCGGGAAGAGAATGCTGATTTAAAGAAACTCCAAGGAGACTTGATTACTACAGTTCAACAGCTAAAGGAGGAAAGAGATGATCTTAAGCAGGCCAACATCAAGTTTGCATCGCAGATGTCTCAACTTGAAGCAGAGGTGAAACAATTGTTAAGTTGGCAAAATCAACAGTTACAACCTCCACAGGCATCATCTACGCTTCCAGTGCCTTGCCAGTCAAAGGTCCGAGACCGTCCTAAACCGGTTCCAGCCCCAAGGAAGCCAAGATCAACTGAACCCACAGTAAATCCAAACGGTGATCAAGCCTCTCATAATGCATCGCAAGATAGTAGGTCAACAGAAAGTGTGGAGAGCTCCGAGTATTCAAGCAGTTGGGAAAGTTTGTCCTCTTCAGTTGATGGCCTGTCTCTGAGTTCATCCAGGCAGAGGAAAGCTAAGACTAGTCCAATAAATGATAAACGAATTCGTCAAAGAAGACATGGAGGAGATGATGCCAAGAAGGTGAGAAGTTATTTTCGATCGCCCTCTCCACCCCATTCTTCTAGACCACGGCACAACCTGCATTCTAGAAGTAAGAGAAGGCACCACCACTCTCCGAGCCCACCTGTTGACCAGGAAAGAGGATATCGTGGCCCTGCACCTACAATTCCTGACCTGATTCACCCAAATTCTAAAGAGTTTGCACGGCTTAAGATCGCTTTAGAAAACATTCTTCCAGCTGACGCTACAGAGCGCTTTAAATTTCATGTCCTGCTAGAACATCTCAGGCTTGAAGAGGCTCAGTTAATTGCTGAATCTTACAGCAGTTCACGTCATCCATATACTAACACTATGGATGCCCTCAATCAACAGTATGGCCAGCCACATCAGTTGGCATTGCAGCGCATAGTGGAATTGATGGATGGGCCCAGCATCAGAACTGGAGATATTAAAACTTTTCGAATGTATGCTCTAAGGGTGAGATCCTTGGTTGGAATCCTGAAGCAACTGGGTAAGCCTGGCATGGTGGAATTAAAATGTGGCTCACATGTGCCCAGACTTCTGAGTAAATTGCCACATGATCTGCGGAGCAGTTTCAGAAGGTTTATTTATCCTCTAGACGTAAAGATTCCTACCCTCAACTTTGCAGACTGGTTGGAATATGAAATCCAAGTTCAAGAAGATTCCACAAGGTATACAAGCCGTGCGGGCAGAGGATACTCAACCAGTTCGTTCAGGGAGATGTCAAGGAAGGTGAAATCCTACTACAAAGGGACAGAAGTCTTACTTGGCACAGAGAAATCCCCTTCATCACCATCATATTCCTCACCGGTTGCAGCTAAGACTACAAAGGGGAAAGCTTACTGCCCTTATTGTGATAACAACAAACACACTTTGAATAACTGTGTAAATTTCTCTCAACTCTCCAAATCTCAGAGGCAGAATTGGATCAAGGGGCACAACCGCTGCTGGCGCTGTGGACGGGGCCATAGATCATCAGAGTGTAACCTTAAGATGCGCTGCAAAACCTGTGATGGTCGTCACTTGCTTGTTTTACATGAGGTTAATGCATGGAACAAGGAGAAAGCAGTGGAAGAAGGGGATCCATGTGCTAGCCCTGTTATGGGTGAGGCTGCCAACGATGTGTTGTTCATTGACAAGCCTCCAGGAAGTCGTAAGGTACTGTTAAAGATATGCAAAGTCATTTTAAGGAATGGAGATCGATCGATGAATGCTTATGCCATTCTTGATGATGGCTCGGAAAGAACTATCTTGTTGAAGGCTGCAGCAAATCGGCTGAAACTAAAAGGTAAGGCAGAGGACTTGCCCCTACGCACAGTCAGACAAGAATTAAAGATCCTGCATGGGGCGGCTGTTTCCTTTCACCTTTCACCAGCCTGCCAGCCAAACAAGATGTATCGGATCAGTGGAGCCTTTACTGCATCAGAGTTGGGGCTTGGAGTGCACTGTCATCCAGTTAAGGATTTGTGGTAAAGGTACCATCATCTTAAAGGACTTCCCCTCCAAGAGATTGAAGCTGCTCATCCAGTTTTGCTCATAGGATCTGACTGCCCTCACTTAATCACCCCGGTTGAGCCAGTCCGTTTGGGGCCACCAGGGGGTCCTGCTGTGGTCAAAACTCTCCTTGGATGGACTTTGCAAGGACCAGTTCAAGCTCTCCAACATCTTCTTACAGAGCAACAATGTCTGTTCACCACAAGGTGGTCACCCTCTGCTACTTTGCATGAACAAGTTGAAAGACCCTGGCAAATGGATGTCCTTCCTTGGAGGGATGAGAAGATTAGTACCCGATCAGTACAAGACCAGCAGTCACTAAAACTACTGGAACAAAAAACTATCAGAGTTGAAGTTGATAAAATTCAGCAATATGCTACCCCACTGCTCAGAGTCGAAAATATGCCTCCTCTTTGTGCACCTAAAGCAGCAGTAATGCCTCAGTTAAGAAGCCTAGAGCGTCGTCTCATTAAGTCCCCTGATCAAGCAGCTATCTACTAGGCTGAGATTAAAAGACTAGAGCAGAAGATACTCAAGTGAGTTGGTATATTCCACACCATATGGTTGAACATAATGGAAAACATTGAGTGGTTTTCAATTGTTCATTCCAGTTCCAAGGGAACAACCTCAATGAATTGTTACTTCCAGGACCAACGCTGACTTCCTCATTACTGGCTGTGCTATTAAGATTCCGGGAACATTCTATTGCTATCAGTAGTGACATTAAGGGAATGTTCCACCAGATTAGACTCCTGCCTGAAGATCGCCCCCTTCTCAGTTTCTTATGGAGAGATTTAGATACAGAAGTGAAGCCCAGGGTCTATGAATGGCAAGTTCTTCCTTTTGTGACCACCAGTAGCCCATGTTGTGCTGTCTTTGCCATGCAGAAGCACATCTTGGAAAACGGTCAGCCTGGTGAAAAGGTACGTGATGCAGTATTGAAGGAATTTTATGTCGACAATTACCTGCAAAGTCTGCCTTCTGTAGAGGAAGCAAAGTTATTGGTAGATCAGCTGCAATGTGTATTAACAGAAGGAGGATTCAAACTCCGGCAATGGGCCAGTAATTCACCCACAGTTATTAGTCATTTGCCAGCAACATCCAGATCAGACAATGCTGAGCAATGGATCGCAAAGGGTAATTCTCTCACCCGTGAATCAGTGCTTAGACTACAGTGGAACTGTCAAACTGATACCTTGTTCTATAAGGTTCGTGCTGCGGAGTGCCGGGAGGTCACCATGCGTAACATCTATAAAGTACTTTCTAGCCAATATGACCCTCTTGGCTACATTATCCCATATACTACTCGTGCAAAGGTAATAGTGCAGCGATTAATCCTAAAGCGATTGATCCTAAATTACCCGAGGATTTAGTGAATGAGTGGAACAGATGGTCAAAGGAGCTCAATGACTTGCAACATATAGCTTTACCCAGATGCTATTGCAGTGCACCAAAGGATGACGTTTCAAGCCAGCGTGATATCCATATCTTTTGTGACTCATCCGAGTGTGCCTATGGGTCTGTCGCCTATCTCCGAACAGAAGATCATGCCAGTCATAGTAGCCAGGTCAAGAGTGGCTCCTAAGAAACGTTTGTCGATCCCTCGTCTAGAATTATGTGCAGCTCTGACAGGTGCCCAGCTGGCTAAGATCCTGCAGAACGAATTGACTTTGCCCATTCACCAAGTTTTTCTTTGGTCTGATTCTACCACAGTTTTAACCTGGATTAAATCTGAATCCTGTCGATTCAAAGTTTTCGTTGGTACACGAGTAACTGAGATCCAGGACCTTACCAGCTGCTGTGAATGGCGCTATGTCGATTCAGAGAGTAACCCTGCGGATGACATTACTCGAGGTAAAAGATTGGCAGAGCTAGGGCCACAAAGTCATTGGAATACAGGGCCATCATTCCTTCAGCTTCCATCAGATCAGTGGCCGGTTACACCTCCATCCTGTGCTATAGTTGGTGATGAACTAAGAAACTCTACATTTTGTGGTCTGTCTAATATTGTACATCGTTTGTCTATACCTGATCCAAGCAAATTTCTGACCTTTCAAGAGTTATTGACTGCCACTGTAGAATCTCTCCGGGAAAATGGAACCAGCATATCAGCTGTAGATTTCCAACAGGCTGAAATGGCTATCCTTAGTACAGCAGATTATCTTTTGTTTCAACCCACCACATGCCCCACATTATGGTGGGTGTTGGGAAAGGGAAATTCGCTCCCTGAAACAAGCTCTACAGGTGACTCTAGGAACTCACCCGATTCCAGAGGAAACTCTTCATACTGTGCTTATCGAGATTGAAGGAATCCTAAATTCTAAACCCTTGGGGTATACATCCTCTAATGCATCTGATCCAGATTCCATCACTCCAAATTTGCTCCTTATGGGGCGGCCTGATTCATCCCTTCCTCAAGTGATATACCCTCAAAGTGAATTATTGAGTCGACGTCGTTGGCGCCATAGCCAAGTTATAGCAGATCACTTTTGGAGGAGATTTATCAAGTTCTACTTACCTGGCCCCCAGATTCGTGGCAAGTGGCAGCGAGAGTCACCTGATATTAAGGTGGGAACAATCGTTATGATTGTGGACCCTCATTTCCCCAGGGCCCGATGGCCTATTGGCCAGGTATCTCAAGTATTCACAGGGGTGGACAACAGAATCAGAACTGTTGAAGTGAAAGTTAAAGATAAGTCTTATGTGTGACCTGTGGCAAAGGTCATACAGCTACCTTCAATTCCAGACTGAAATTTCGACTTTGGCCTTTTTATAATGTACAGATTTCCTCGTTCTTTAGAAATCTGGGGGCGGCTGTTAAAAAGGCCTGCTGTATATGGACTTTTATTTTGAAGGTTTCTGGCGATCAGCCAGGGTGTGAATGCACCGTCAATGCAGCAATGTAAACCAGCTCCGCCTATTTCCAGCAGGTGGTAATGATTAGTGTTTGGTAGATATAGACCTGCATGGAATGGGTGAGAAAGGGGGACTTGATGCTTGCTTTGGTGTTATGTGCGTATAATGGATGAACGAAGTAAGTTAATTTATGCATCCTGCTTATGTTAATTGTGATCTGTTTGAACACATTCAGTTTGAAAGTATTTGCTTAAATATGCTTATAGAATTATCTCATGTGATTGTTGTTTTATTGTTGGAAATTTGTTTGTTACCTTTCTTCAGGGGCGCCACTCACAATTTTGGGCCCTATGACAGAATATGAGGTTGGGCCCCCTCTACCACACCAAAGCAGATCTCTGGGGGCCCCTAAAGTGCGTGGGCCCTTAGAATTGTCCTAACTTTCCCCCCCTTAGCGGCGCCGCTGCCTTTCTTTGTGTAAATGCGAGTTGTTTATTTTAATTCCATTCATTATATGGTTGTTTCAGACCACATGCAAAGAAAATAAAAGGCATCAAAGAACTTTAAGTTGCATCTTCATGTCTCTGATCGGACGTCTGTGGTGAACTGGTCCCCCACCGGCTACCCCACTTAAAACATCCAGTTTTCTTTAGTAACTATTGTTTGCTCATGTCAGCTAAACTTATTTTGTGTGAAATATCTTATTCAGGTCAGTACTAAATAAAAAAATAACATGCATTTTTGTATGATCCCTCTTATTTTGGTAAAATAATTAACATTTTGCAGATTCTACATATAAGTTGCATGTAAACTTTTGATCTCAACTGTATGCAGTAATTAGTTCAATTAATAGAACTGATATAGAGAAATCATTTAATGTGAAACAAATCCAGTAGGTGGCAGTGTATCTGCGCTTCAATCAATCCGCTTAAATTCATCTCCCACACAGTTCAAAGCTTCATACATAGTTTTTGCTTTAGTAGTGGTAACCGATATTACCTCTTTGCAGTCGTTGAACTGAAGATTTTTATAGGCTACTGTAAACTGATCACTGACATATATTCATTTAGTAAATTGTGTGTGTGTGTGTGTGTGTGTGTGTGTGTGTGTGTGTGAATCGTATCCTATAGGATACAGCAATGTTTTGACAGAATATTATCTATTTTATCTCTTTTCTTTTGAATAAACTAGATGTTTAGTTCACTCTAAAATAATAATTAAGGTCACCTATAACTGCAACTAAAATTTTTGGTTAAAAAAAATCAGATTTATTTATTTAATTTAATTATAACATTAACTTAATATTGTGTGTAATTATTTTGTTTATTTAAATATATTTTAGTAACTTAATTAAACTGTCTTGATAAGTTTAGAAACTGTGCATAGTATTTCTAGTTCCCAGCATGCTTTGCATAGAACCGGATAAAGTTAAATGATGAAATTAAGTGGGTTTTTTCGCCAATCTTTTCTTTGTCTTCTTTTAATTGTTAGTACCAATAATCCCTCCATTTCTATACTCTCTAATTAAAATTACTGAAAATATGATGTCACAACTGATCAGTGTTGCAAGAATGATACTACTGTATATCATTATTATCAATCATTATTAGTCCAATAATGTTATTATTACTACTTTTTTTTTCTCTTGGAAAATGTTTGCACTACACATAAAAATTTGATCACCTGCTGATTTTGTACATTTACCCACTGACAAAGAAATGATCAGTCTATAATTTTAATGATAGGTTTATTTGAACAGTGAGAGACAGAATAACAACAACAAAAAATCCAGAAAAACACATTTCAAAAAAGTTATAAATTGATTTGCATTTTATTGAGTGAAATTAGTATTTGATCCCTTTGCAAAACATGACTAAGAACAACAATCACAGAGGTCAGATGTTTCTTGTAGTTGACCACCAGGTTTGTCCCACTCCTCTTTGCTGTCATTAAGGTTTTGAGGCTGCCGTTTGGCAACTCAAACCTTCAGCTCCCTCCACAGATTTTCTATGAGATTAAGGTCTGGAGACTGGCTAGGCCACTCCACCTTAATATGCTTCTTCTTGAGCCACTGATTTGTTGCCTTGGCCGTGTGTTTTGGGTCATTGTCATGCTGGAATAACCATCCACAACTCATTTTTAAATGCCCTGGCTGAGGGAAGGAGGTTCTCACCCAAGATTTGATGGTACATGGCCTCGTCCATCATCCCTATGACGTGGTGCAGTTGTCCTGTCCCCTTAGCAGAAAAATACCCCCAAAGCATAATGTTTCCACCTCCATATTTGATGTTGGGGATGGTGTTCTTGGGGTCATAGGCAGCATTCCTCCTCCTCCAAACACGACGAGTTGAGGTGATGCCAAAGAGCTTGATTTTGGTCTCATCTGACCACAACACTCTCACCCAGTTCTCCTCTGAATCATTCAGCTGTTCTTTGGCAAATTTCAGACGAGTCTGTACATGAGCTGTCTTGAGCAGGAGGACCTTGCAGGCGCTGCAGTATTTAGTGTGTTTCCACTTGTTTTCTTGGTGACTATGGTCCCAGCTGCCTTGAGATCATTGACAAGATCCTCCTGTGTAGTTCTGGGCTGATTCCTCACTGTTCTCATGATCATTGAAACTCCACAAGGTGAGATCTTGCATGGAACCCCAGGGAGGATTGACAGTTATTTTGTGTTTCATTTGCGAATAATCATACCAAGTGCTGTCACCTTCTCACCAAGCTGCTTGGCAATGGTCTTGTAGCCCATTCCAGCCCTGTGTAGGTCTACAATCTTGTCCCTAACATCCTTGGACAGCTCTTTGGTCTTGGCAGTGGTGGAGAGTTTGGAATCTGATTGATTGATTGATTGATTGATTGATTGCTTCTGTGGACAGGTGTCTTTTATCCAGGTAACACACTGAGATTAGGAGCACTCCATTTAAAAGAGCTGTTGTTTGTTCATTTTTCTGTATTTTATATCATGTCTACTGTCATAAAAAATAAGTGTTACTTAGCATTATAGTGTTTAAAGCTGTTACATTTAAAAGACTTTCTATTATGTTGAAAGTTTTGTGGTTACCATTGTGCTGAAGAGTGGTTAGTTGTTGGTGGCAAGATAAATGCATTGATTCTGAGCAGTGACTGCATCAATGAACAATGGTATCTTAATTAGTCTAATTTATAGACTATATGTTAAAAAAAGTTACATAACATGTGCTGTTGGTTTTTACTTAAATTGATTAGATTAACTGGTTCCAGGGCCATAACTCAAATAGTTATGTAGTAGTCAACTTAAATATAAGTTAAGTTCTTCTCACTCAATGTAGTTAGTTTAACCTAATTTCATAAGTTGTCATAACTTAAACACATTGATGAAAACAATATTGTTTAAGACTTTAATCTCTTTTAGAACAAAATCTTTTTCAGTGATATCCAGGATGCAAATTATGGAGGGGTTTGGGGGGTAAAGAAGGCTTGATCCCCCCTGATAGACATCAAAACTAGATGTAGGGTGTCAGATAGAAAGTACTCTACGCATAATATGGATATTTACTTGTGTTAATATTAAGATGTATTTCTATAGCCCTGACTGATTTTAAAATGTAATTTTGGCAACCCTTGAAATGGGTTGTATTGACATTACCTGAGTGGTTGAATAATACTCTACAGCGCTCATTCAAAGATGCACGTTTAATGCTTCGACCCTAAGCCTAACAAATACTGTGTTTTCGTTCAGAATCATCACTGGCTGGTAGACAGACACAAATAGGTTACATAAAAGTTTTAAAGATAAAAGATAAAGGTGAGAATAATTACATTTTAGACACATTGTCAATCGTTTTGTCAATGAAAATAAAGCCCTAAACTGTTGTGCCTCTGATCAACACACAGCAGTGTTTCATTAATAAATCCACATTTTTAAAAGAATCAAGTGAATTCAGTGAGCCATTCATATAAGCTTTGTTTCTGAATGAATCAGCCATTTGAAGGAATCGATTGAATGAATGACTGAATGACCCACTTATTAAGACAGTAATTTGCCACCACCTACTGGCGCTTTTAGTTTTATATTAAGAATATTGTTTCTTTTTTTAAATAATGTTATATTTCAGTATTTATTTGCATTTTTGTATGTTGAATTTAATTAATGTCTATTCAGTGTTTTTATAAATTAACACAATAACTTTAAATTATCTTTAATAATAACTTTATCTTTAATTAATACGCACGATACGTATGTTAATTAATTAATCTCATTCATTTGAGTTTAATTTGATTAATTAATCAGCACAGTATGTAATTAATTAAATTAAAAATAAATAATCACTTGGCAACCCTATTTAAAACATAAAATACTTAACCCCTTAACTGTCACTGCCATTTTTGAACAGAAACATGAAATTAAGAATTCAAACTTACATTTTTATAATTTATGAACCAAAAAATTTTGTAATATGATTTTGATGTGCATTTTCCATGTTAATGCAATGTCTGATTTCAAAAAGTTGGTTTTCAAAAGATGAATTTTTTTTTTTTTTTTTTTGAAGTTTTCAACTGATATATCATTTCTTATGATTTCAAGGAAGGAAGTCTGTTTGTAACAAAGGTCAGAACTCCTGTTATGAAGTATATGTTTGAGGTGCACTCTAGTCATAAATTAATCTATTATTTTTCTTACATAAATTGTAACACACAAATAATTTAAAATATATATTTAGGAGCCTTAGACCTTTTTAGTTTGTCATGATTAGATTAGGATTTATTTGTAAAATGTGGGACGGTGACAGTTAAGGAGTTAAAACACAACATGTTATTTTTTTATATAAACAATATCTAATAAAATCTGATGATTTACACAGGGAATGCTGATTTCCCTTTAAATGCCAGTATCCCAATAAATAATAATTTATTTTACCATAAAAGTATACATATTGCATTGTAAAATACAGCTAATGTACATTTAATGTACATATTTCTTTTATACTTCTACTATAAAAGGTATAATATAAAAAAAACACAGGCCTATTTTCACCATAACATAAATTACATTTACCAAGTAGCCTAATTCTTTTTTTACTGCATTATTCTCTGTTTTACAGTGGTAAAATAGTTTAAATAGTTACATACAATGATTCATGTTAAGTATAACAGTAACTCTTATGATTTTAATGAGAAAAGGACATTTTAATATGGATAGACTGAGGACGCAATCATATGCTGTTCTCCCCGGTGACTCCGCATCAAAACCGGTAGGTGGCGTAACGTGGCGTTATTTTGGTCGCCTCCAAGATTTTGACACGAGGAAGAGCGTTTTCCGCCTAAGGCGGGGTCACCATCTCTGTTGGCAAAGTTTGGCTGTTGAGACTGAGAGCGGTCGGCAAGATCATCATAAGTACATCGAGCCTAAATCACATTCGTCCGTGTTCTAGCGCTTGCAGCCGTGTAAGCGTGCAGTGTAGCGTACGGCTGACGTGATCTGACTGCAGTCATGTCCGAAGACCCGAGCTCTCAACCTTGGTCTATCGACAAGGATGACTATGAGCTACAGGAGGTGATCGGTGAGCTAAACCAGCACACATCAGCATCTAGATCACATCAGTGATAGAATAACGGAAACGAAGACATCCGTGTTATGATCTCTGGGGCCCATATGGTCTGTGTTATTTCAGATCTCCATCAGTAATTGAGTCATCGCGTCTGTAAGATGTTCAGTCTGTGTTAGCCATGCTAACTAGCCACCCGACATGCCAACAGACTGTAATGCTTTGCGGACAATGGCTGAATTACTGATTGATTTGGGGATTTCGTTGTGATATATACATGACATATAGGGTGCTTGGTGGTTAAAGAATCATTACAGTTGACAAATTGCTGGCTAGTTTGGTGACAAGCTGCTTCATGTAATGTTTATGCAGATAGGCTGCTATCTAGATGAAAGTTTGTCGTATTATAAGACTTTAACTAATTAGTTAACTTCTAAACGCGTAACCGACTGATTTAATGGTCCTGGGACATTTGCATTTGGTTATTCAGCTCCCTTTGGCGAGGGAAGTTCTCGTTAAGCTGAAGGAAAGAGAAATGTGAATATAAGGAAGGGTAGAATAATTTGAAATGAATGCATATTTAAACATAAATTCATTTTAATATCTAATTCAGCCAGCAGTACGAAATAATAAACATCCCATGTGTGTCAGATAAAAAAAACATTACACAGAGGTTCTTAGAGGACAAAAATGGCAGGATAAAAAAACTCATGAAAAAATATGTATTAATGTTGTTTCACACCTTTAGTGTTTATTTCAATATCAGTCCTGATCATAACTACTAAATATTCATTCAACACTTTAAATGACACTTTGTTTACTTAATGACATCAGTCTTTTTTTATGAGAAATAAAACGCCAAACATCCATCATTTGCATATACTAAATTCTAAGCAGATATATATTTTTTTAATTATTATTATTATTATAGTCTGTCAGTGATTGGCAATACTCAGATCCAAAGAAGACGACAAAAATGTCTGCGCTAAAAATGGTCAGAAATATTACCTTTTTTCCACTTTCACTATATATAATTTTTTTTAACCAAAAATGTATTCGTTTTGAGCAACCATGCTCTGCTATTGCATGTAGGGACTTATGAAATCCGTTTTTTTTTTCCCAAACTCATTTAAATTTTTCTGGATTCTGTTTTTTTTTTTCTTTTTACTCTGCTTTAATGGTTAAATTAAACAATATTAACCAAAAAGTATGTCTAAATATGTGAAGTCATGAATTTAACATTTTAACATTTTTACATTTTTTTTTTTAACATTTTAACATACAATTTAACATTTTTCCCATTAAAGCCCTATGAAATGCTTTTTTTCTCTCTCTCAAATTCAGTTTTATTCTTGCCAAATTATGTTTCTCTATACATTTTCTGCATTCCATTTTAATGGTTTCATTAAATTGTATGGTTAAATAAAAAAATATTAACCAAAAAGCATGTCTAAATATGTGAAGTCATGAAACTTATACAATTTAACATTTTTATATCAATTTTACATTTTAAGGCCCTATGAAATACGATTTTTATTTCTGTCAAATTCAGTTTTATTCTTGCCAAATTATGTTTCTCTATACATTTTCTGCATTCCATTTTAATGGTTTCATTAAATTTTGATAATTAAAAGCAAGTCTAATTAATTGTTTTGATTTAAAAAAATGTATTATTCTTTTTATTTCTTTTTTTTTCATAAATATTTTATTTTTGTATTATAATTTTTAGATTTTTCTTGTAAATATTTCTTTTTCTGTTAAACATTCCTTAAAAATTGTGTTTTAATATTAATTTTTCTGTCACAGTTTCTAGTTAAACCAAACTTTTATTTATGATAAGACAATAGTTTACCCCCCCAGAAGAAAAGGTAAAATGCTCATGAAGCGATTCTCAGTGCAGTTCTAGAGATTATGTCCATTGGTTCATGTTCTCATATTGAGGCAACAGAGGCTAAAAACCCTGCAAGGGTCTCAAGCACTTCAGAATGTGTGTAGTAAACCAAACCGTGTATGTGCGCTATTCATTCTTACAGAGACACACAGAACATGCAGGATTTATATTTAAGTGCGCTGACTTACTTTTGATTTATTCATCTCAAATTTAGCAAAATCTGTGACATTTTGCATTATACAGTAAATTCCATTTTTATGAATGGGTTCCGTAATTCTATCCAAGTTTTCCACATAGCGGTAATCATAGGGTCCTTTGCATGTTTTGCTTTGTAACTTCACATAACTAAAAAAAAAATAATAATAATTGTATATCCCATATCTTTATCTAGAACAGGTTGTCTTCATTCAGATGAGCCCACACACAACATAACACAATGCGTAGATCTGACATGACATGCTGCTTTGCTACAGCTATAGATTTTTTGTAATGTGGTGGTCGTGTCACAATGACGATGCAGTCTTTTCATAATTTGAAAACAGCATTCAACCAATGGGAAGTGAGCCTTCCCAATTTAAGAATTCCTAAAAGATTTTGTGGTTAAATATTGGATTTTTAATGGATTTAAATGGGGACATTTTTGTCCTTCAGGTCCTGAGAATAAATGTTTTGTTTATCTAGTATAAAATTTGTTTATGGAAGGAACTGAGGGTAAAACAAGAAAAGGTTTATTCACCTAAAAAGAAAAAAATTCTGTCATTAATTACTCACCCTCATGTCGTTCCAAACATGAACCTTCGTTCATCTTCAAAACACCAAGTAAGATATTTTTGATGAAATCTGAGAGCTTTCTGACCCTGTATAGATAGCAACGCAACTGACACATGCATACATTGTGGTGTATGCTGTATGCATAAACACAGCCAAAAAAAAAATAAAGAATGGCTTTAAGAATGCACTGATTTCATTCATGGATTCTGAAGACTATTATCTTCTGCATCTGTCATCTGTAATATTTTTTTGTATGTTATTTCATATGCATTTTTTCTTTGTGTTATAAATCTGTGATTAAAAAAAAAAAAAAAAAGCTTTATGGATTTTTTTTTTTATTATTATATAGGGAGTGGAGCAACAGCTGTGGTCCAGGCAGCATATTGCAAACCCAGGAAAGAGAAGGTGGCCATTAAACGCATCAATCTTGAGAAATGCCAGACCAGCATGGATGAGCTTCTGGTAATGTCTGCTTACTGCTCATAAAATAAGACAAGCCACCTAAAGGTATTTGATTAGTATGGAGACTGTGCTTTAAACCGGTTATTTATGGATGGTAGTTTACTTGTCTTGCGCTCTTTAGAAGCACAATGTCTTTTCTAATAAAGGATTCTGCAGCCTATATTGTTTTAGCAGAATTAAATGTGCATCGGACAAAAATCTATATGTATTCCAAATGAAATATCTGCACATTATGCAAAAAATTCGCTAACAAAAACAGATTAGTTGAATCATTTGGTAATTGAATAATTTAAGCTATTCTGTAAGCGGTTGAGACAAACAATTTGTTGTCTCTAGGCAAAATTATTTAATGTCTGACAGTATTTTAGTTTTAGAGACTCTGGGTTTGTCCCATTCACCTCTGTGAATGATATTTTGGCCAAACGGCAGGGTCATGACGTAACTCAGGTCATGTGCAAGGCAGCCACATGTCTGTCAATCAGTGGAGGATTAAACTGGCACAGACACAAGGAAAGACTTTTCTGGTTTGTGATTAAACTATCAGAGCTAGAATGGCCTATGAGACCAGACTAGCTAACTACTCTAACATTCGTACAGAAAATGTGTCTTTTTATGATGTAGAATAGGTTTAAATCAACTAATTTAGTTTGTTGAAAATCTGTATTTAAAGATTTCTATTTACTTCATATCTGAGGTCTTTTTTTCTTTCAGTTCAGTAGCATAAAACTCATGAATGGCCACATCTTGAAGTAATTTGACCCAGAAGGACATGGTTGAGCACTCATAGGGATCTGAGTGGGATCTTTTGTTTGCAGTTACTTTCAAAGAGTTACTGCTTTCTAACAGTTTTGTTTCCTCTTTTTAATTTTGTTTTGTAGAAAGAGATCCAGGCAATGAGCCAGTGCCATCACCCAAATATTGTGTCTTATTACACCTCCTTTGTGGTCAAGGATGAGCTTTGGCTGGTCATGAAGTTGCTCAGTGGTGGTCAGTCAGTTCATTGATTAAAAGCTTGTTTTGAATAAGCAAAAGCTATTAATTGATGTTTCGAAAATAAAGCACTGCATAATGCAATATCCATTGATCCATTTCTGTTTTCAGGCTCAGTGCTTGATTTTATCAAGTACATCATTTCCAAAGGGGAGCACAAATCCGGGGTCATAGATGAGGCCAGCATTGCCAGCATACTAAAAGAGGTGCTAGAAGGTCTCGATTATCTGCACAAAAATGGTCAGATTCACAGGTATATAAATGGTTTGGTGTCTTGAATTTACATTTGTGTGCTTCATTTTTCATGATTTGAGTCACTGATCAATACACTAACCTGTACTTTTCTCTGTAAAGGGATGTGAAGGCTGGAAATATTCTTTTAGGAGAAGACGGTTCTGTTCAAATTGCAGGTGGAGTTTTACTATCAATGCATTATTTTTTGCTTCTTTTGACTATTGTCAATTAATTAGCTTAATAGTACGATTTAAATACACAGTTTCTTTTTATTATTTTAAAGAAATGCAGAATAGTCTTATTTAAATGTAACGTTTGATTACCCTGGAAATCCAGAGGTCTCGCGAGAGCACAATTTGAATTGTCTCTGCAAGACACTCTGGCATCGAGCAATGATGCACGTTACTGCATTACGTAAGCAGTTCTGGGAACCAATCAAATCGGTGTATCTGATGTAGGCGGGCCAGAGGCGAGCTAATCTGATGACGACAGCGCTGCGAATCATTTTAGTAAACATTGAAGGATGGTTACAGATGAACACCAGTTGTTTGAAATGGCTTTGGCCGCTACAATGAATAAGTTAGACTTGGCTTTTCATATAAAAGAGGAACAGAAAACCGTGCTCGAATCGTTCCTTTGCAAGAAGGACGTTTTTGCTGTTTTGCCAACTAGATACGGCAAGAGTTTAATCTATCAGCTAGCGCGTATCACCTTGTATTGTTGTGATTGGTCGTGGCGTTATCCAATTGCGTGCAGTGAGAGTTTCAAATGCATGCTTAGTGCCGCCCCTCGAGTTAGGCCCTTTTCATTGCTCGATGCCAGATCCTTAATCTTAATAGATTAGGGTCTGGATTTTTTCCAGGCTAACGTTTGATTGCCTTCATAGTGTTTATGTATTGTAAAAGTAATCTTGGGTCAGACGATTGATAGTTTTGTTGTCTGCTTTTCCTTCCAAAGACTTTGGTGTTAGTGCCTTTTTAGCAACTGGTGGAGACATGACTAGAAACAAAGTGAGGAAGACGTTTGTAGGAACTCCATGCTGGATGGCACCTGAAGTGATGGAGCAGGTTAGTGTTGTCCCTTCCTTGCCTTCCATGTATTTTAGAAACTGAATGGCTTGGTTACAGAATGCGATAATGATAATGTGTTTGCTCAATCCCAGGTTAGGGGTTATGATTTCAAAGCTGATATCTGGAGTTTCGGGATTACGGCTATTGAGCTGGCAACCGGCGCTGCTCCATATCACAAATATCCTCCAATGAAGGTAAGCAGTAAGTCACTGTTGGAGAGTCTACAAAACTTGCCAAAGGAGTGATGCAGGAATGAATCATAAAATGTTTCCATTGCCATGAAGTCCGGACTTTTGAATGGGGTTTGGTTAAAGGGATAGTTCACCCAAAAATGAAATAGTGATGTTTATCTGCTTACCCCCAGGGCATCCAAGCTGTAGGTGACTTTGTTTCTTCAGTAGAACACAAATGAAAATTAACTCAAACCATTGCAGTCTGTCAAGTCATGTAATGGCAGTCAATGGGACCCACAGCTTTGAGACTCAAAAAAACATACACAGACAAAACCAAATTAAAACTCTTGTCGACACATTGAGGTCTTAATACACAAAACAATCGGTCTGTGCTAGAACCTGAACAGTATTTATATATATTTTTTTTTTACCTCTGATTCACCGAAATGTCCAACTGTCCTGAGCGCATTCACAAAAGCCGGCACATGACGAAGAGCAAGCAACCATAACTTCAGTCGATCAGGCTCAAAGGTTGGGAGACGGTGAAAAGTCAACACTCCCGGATGAGTTCGCACAAGCAAATGTAATCTTTTAGTTTTTAATTGGTTGCAACAATCAGGATAACCACAAGTAATTACCATTTCGAGTAGCTGCCGTACCCACGAACCACGTACCCATGATCTGTAAACAATGAGTAACGTATCATGCGACAGATTGCTTCCGCACATGCGTCTACTATGCCAGAGTACATTGACGCGTCCCGTGCTGGCTGTTGTGAACACGCTCAGGACAGTCGATTGTTTTGTGTATTAAGGCTTCAATGTGTTGACAAGAGGTTTTGTTTGTGTATGTTTTTTGACTCTCAAAGCCGTGGGTCCCATTGACTGCCGTTATATGACTGACAGACTGCAACGGTTTGAGTTAAATTTAATCATTGTTTGTTTTCTGAAGAAACAAAGTCACCTACATTTTGAATGCCCTGGGGGTAAGCAGATAAACATCAAATTTAGATTTTTTGGGTGAACTATCCCTTTAAATGCCCAAATTCACCCACGTTTTATTCTATTACATAAAATACATCAGTAATATCTAGGGCCCATTGGTTCTGGTTCTGGATGGTTAAGTTAAAAAAAAAATGAGTTCAAAAGCAAGACTAATTTATTCAAATCATGAAACACAAACAAAATGACATTTTTAAGGGTGTATGAAATGTTTAATTTTTTTGTGTTTTCCAATAATTTTCTGGATTTCATTTTCATTATGTTTAAATTATCAAAAGCATCTCTAATTAATTAATTAAATTAATTAATAAAGAAATACTGTGTTGTGCATTTAATTTTCCTGGTAAATAAATTTCAAATAAAGGCAAATATTTCTCTTGGTAAATGTTCCTGAAATTTTTTTAGTATAATAATGTTATTGTTAGTAGTAGTAGTAGTAGTAGTATCATTACATTAAGTAACATATTTCTGTCACAGTTTCTTTTAGTTAAACCGAACGTTTACTTTGACGGGTTGTTGTGAAGACCTTTAGTTTCTCTTTGTATTTGATATGATTGGGGTGAAAAATGTCATGTCACGATTCTTTATCATGTTGGTTTTACTGTTTTGCAAGTTGTCTGAGCAGTACAGCCAAACTAATTTCCTTATTTTGAAACCAAAGCCTTACAAGGAACCAAAATATAAAATAAAAATCTTTGCCATTGTTCTTATTTTTTAACAACAAAGAAAAAATAGAGATAGGCTACATGTTGAAAATACACATATACAAATAAAACAAACAGTGCTTTAATTTTCAGGCACAGTAGGTGTATTTAGCAGTAGCATTCAAGAAATTGAATGAACACATAAAAGGGTGTTTTATTAGCCTACCATCACCCAAAAAGGACAATTCTGTCATTCAATCATTTACTCACACTTGAGTGTTTTTTTAAACCTGAATTAGTTTCTTTCTTCTGTTGAACATAAAACTTATTTTGAAGAATGTGGGTAACCAAACAGTTGATGGTCCCTAGTTACTTTCATTATTACTATTTCATCAGTATTTGATTAAGTTTTTCCCACTATCAAAGTCAGTGGGGACCAGCTACTGTTATCCACATTCTTCAAAAAATCTTCTTTTGTGTTCAGCACAAGAAAATAAATTAATGGAGGTTTGGGTGAACTGTCCCTTTGAGACAGGGTCACACTGTAGATAGTGGAGACCTTTTAATTGTCCACGATCAAAAATCGTCTTATCGCACACCCCTAGATATGATGATAGTTTTTCCTCAAAAGCAGTGGTAAAATACTCATGAAGTAACTCTCAAAGTAGCTCTAGAGATTGTTTATATGTTTATGTACTCCCATGTTGAGGCGGCAGAGGCTAAAAGCACCGCAAACATCACGTGCGCTTTAGTGTGTGTAGTAAACGAAACTGTGTCTATTCCATTCATTCACCCAGTGACATAGAGGATTCATTTTTAAATGGCATTTTTGCAGCTTAATATTCACAGACACTAGTCTACATTTCATTTTGATTTAGGTGTACTGACCTACTTTTGATTTATCTAAAATTTGGCAAATTCTGTTACATTCCGCATTATACAGTAAATTCCATTTTTATGTGATTCCGTCCGCAATTTCCACATTGTGGAAATCATAGGGCCCTAAAAAAAAAAAAAACTTTTATGTGTCCTGAAAAAGGTGGATGCTAGCAAATAGCTAAATAGGGTCACAGAGGTTGTCGAGGACATTAAACCTCATCAGACCAAACATGAAAACTTATCTACTCACTAGTCCACTTTTACAGCCTTGTTGTGTTTATACTCCTGCTCTTGCAAGCTATTCTAACTCAAACGTTGCAACTTGTAGATTTAAAATACAGATAAAAAGATTTGTTAAAAGCTTAGTGGTGCTGACGTTGAGATTATGCAACCATGGTGTTGTTTGTTTATAGCCTAGCTTTAACTTTTTACTTCTGCCAATTTGTATTTAGGCTTTCAAATTCATAAAAAATGTATCTTGATGAACAACATGTCTAAGGATCAAAATCATAGTCTTATTTTCTAAAATAATTCATTCGCCTCTGGTTGTTTATACTGTTGTCTATACTTTTTCTTGGTCTTGGTCTTTCTTGATTCCTTCTTTTTTCACGGTTTTCTTCCTTCTTTTTTGGTTTAGGTTCTCATGTTAACCCTGCAGAATGACCCTCCTTGTCTAGAGACTGGAGTTACAGACAAAGAAATGGTTAAAAAGTACGGCAAATCTTTTCGGAAGATGATCTCCTTGTGCCTCCAGAAGGATCCAG
Organism: Garra rufa; assembly: GCF_049309525.1. Taxonomy (NCBI): domain Eukaryota; kingdom Metazoa; phylum Chordata; class Actinopteri; order Cypriniformes; family Cyprinidae; genus Garra; species Garra rufa. The sequence continues at coordinate 28,304,081 of NC_133370.1, read as the reverse complement.
AAAAACGGTAGTGCATTTATTTCCGAAAGTTACTGATTCTGTGTTTGGAATCGTTGATTATGGCATTGCGGCCAGAAAACTGTCGAAAACAACTGTTTTTGGTCATATGGTTAATATTCAGTGTTCTTCAACAGGCCTACAGCTGCTGAGCTCTTAAAACACAAGTTCTTCACAAAAGCCAAGGTAAGAAACTATAATCCCAATTTGAAAAGAACATTCATTTACTTGTAATCTAAGAGCACAAATATGTAGTCTGTTTTAGGTCATTTATTTAGTTTGGCTACAATCGTTGTCGCCTTAACATCTCCAAACCACTGTTCCAGCATGGCTGGTTTACTGTAACAAACACTCAGGATTAGAGTTTCTAAAGGCCATTTCCTGCTCATGGGATACAGCCCATATTGTAACAAACGCAGTGCTGCCTCAGCAGACTTTCGTTCCTTGCAGCTCGGTGCCACTGTAGTCTGTGTGTAAACAGAGGCCTGTACGGCACTGCAGTGCTACATTACGACCCACAGAGGATGCTGTCTCTACTGATTGTCTCAAATTTATTTTTTAGAATAGTATAACATGAATTCACAAATTGTACCAAAATATTAAACATAATGGAATGTAGTACAGCAAAGTAATGATTATATTGACTGATTTTCTGTTTATAAATATGGAATAAATCTGTTGTCCATAAGCTTGTAGCTTACTAGAAAATTAAAATTGTATTTCTCACAATTCCTTTACAGAACAATGAATACTTGAAAGAAAAATTGCTGGACAGGGCGCCAACAATAGGAGAGAGATCAAGGAGAGTGGGTGACACATTTACTGAAAAATATTGTATAGCAACTTTAGTAGTAGTGCAGGTCAGGCATTTTGTTATTTGTGTAAATAGGTGCGAAGGGTTCCAGGCTCCAGCGGTCGACTGCACAAGACTGAGGATGGAGAGTGGGAATGGAGTGACGATGAGCTGGACGTGGAGAGTGAGGAAGGAAAGGCTGCAGTGGCCGCTTTACGGGTACATGCTTATCTGCTACACTATTACCTAACATCTGTTTTAGTCTAGTCTGTGGGCTTGAATAAAGTCTTTAAATTGTCTTTTTTAGTCACCAAGAGTAAAGGAGGAGGCAGTGCAAAATGCAGAGGTGAGAGTTCAGTTCCATTTCCTATTTATTAAATTGTCTCAAAACCATTTTCTAGAAAACATTGTTTCTGCTTGCTTCAAAGATCTTCCCAACAGATTCACCAAGCTTCTTGCAGCCAGCAGCTGCAGGACAGTCTGAAGTGCCACATGCTGCAGATGACACTGCCACGATATCAGCGTTCTCTCCAGGCTCCCAGGTGAGCTCTGCTGTTATCTCACTTGTGACAACAGTATCAGCAATGAGAATGACCAAACAAGTGGACTTGGTTTATTATTTAGGATTGACTTTAGATCTTGAAATTGTTTCCGTACAGGCTGGTGGACCTACTACGACAGGACAAGACTCCAAAACCCCCATCAGCCTGGTCCTAAGATTAAGGTATTTTGCTTTTTTTTTTTTTTTTTTTTCCCAACATAGATCTGGTAGTTTACAGTTAATCATACTATTGAGGACAGTTAAGCGTGTCAAACATGTAGCCTTTCAAACTATTTGATGTTGTAAACACATGCTCTAGAAAGCTTCATCCATGTCCAGAGTCTGTTCTGTTTTTTCCACATCACTTATGACCGATAACATATTTGTGAACTCTTTTTAAACCAAAGCTGGGCTGTCTCATATCCTCTCACTCAGATATGCTTGTCAATGTGAGCGTCTGTTGTTGTTGCTGTCTTTGCAATTTTATTCATTGTTCCATCTTTTTAGTTTAATTTTCTATTGTGAAACAGTGACCCGGGACAGTGTTGCCACCTTGTGGAACAACTGATTACTGCAAAACAAACTCAATGCACATTGGGTGGCGCGTATGCTTGCTTTTCCGAAATTTGCACCACGTGCACTGTACGCTGTCACTTGTGTACATGTAAAAAGTAGCTTTACTATAATTGACTACTTTTGTTCCACAGGATTGTGTTGGCTCCCCAATTCTTTTTACATTCCCAGTAATCCCAGTAACTTAATAGTTATAACTTAATAGTAAGATTTTTGGGTGAAAATTATGTAATTGCTCTTTACAAATATTTCAATCTATCACTGAGAAATATTTTTTTTTTTTATGGTGATGTACATTAGTGCAGGATTGAAAGGAAGGGCTTTACAGTGTATTAATTTTAGGGCTGTGCAATTAATCAAATTTCAGATTTTGGCTTCAAACGATCATGAAAATACAGTAATTATTGCGCCCCATTCCGCCCCCTTTCCAGTGGTGCGCTTTTGCTCCTCCATAAAAGCCCAATTTCACATGCAAATCAGCGAAATCATGTAACGTGACTTTCATGAAACGGGATGTGCTTGATTTATTAATGTTTATTTGATGTGTTTTTAAAAGCGCTAAAGATAACTTGTGCTGTTCGGTGTATGCACTCAGAGACGGAGCAAGAACACGGACATGTATAGTTATCTTTTAACTCAAGGTGCGTGCCTAAATGGTCAAATACACGCGCTTGGTAAACCCTTGTAAGTTATGTCTTAAATGATTATGAAAAGTTGAGAATGAAAATGTGTGTAATAGGGTTGTGCCGATAGACGATAGTATCGTGTATTGACGATAGTCAAAGATATCACCTGTTGCTGATGCCTTTGACGATAGTAAGACGATTATTATTATGCGTCAAAAAGGCACCTAGCTTTAGCGATGCGGCGCGGAGAGTCGGTTCTAGGATGCCTCAGAAACTTGCCGCGGTATAAACGTGCAGTGAAAATGGGTAAGAGATTTATTCATCATACAGTGTACATAGATGAAGTGTAGACAGTCATTAGGATAACAGAGGTAGTAAAATGTGGTTTAGGCTGAATTAAATACGATATATGAGAATCCGTCTGTATATAGTAAACATAACCATTCACCTCAGTAACATCTGTGTGTCTTAACTAGAATTACGATGCGATAAAATGGCGTTAAACATATGCACGTGAATTACACGGGCACCGTTTCTCCACAATCAATATGAACTGAACTACAACATGAACTGATGACAACAATCAGACATACAGCGATAACATTATCGAAATATGACGGGTATAGAAAGATACATTAATTTACATTCACGCACGCACATTTACCGCTCCCTGAAGATAGCAGAGAATGAAACCGAAAGTAAACTTGAACCTATCCAACAGAACTACCGTCAGCGCTCTGTACACGCACTACTTAGTCACATGCACTACCCTTACTAAACGAATAAGGAATTTATTACATATTGACGTATTTACATATCATTAAATAAATTAGCACGATAGTATTGTGTATTGGCGCTCTCACAGGCTGACGATATGAAAATTGTGCATATCGCCCAACACTAGTGTAACAGTGTATTGGATCTGTGTGGCTCTTAAAACGGCAACAAATAATATTCCTTCTGCCGTCTCTGTGCTTAATATTAATAAAGCGTAAAAATACAAAGAGAAAAATCACTTACTGCTTTTGAATGAAAGACTTTTGTAGTTTTAATAAATAACAGAGCATGTTTAATTATTACAGTAAAGACGCTGTTTTATTTTACATTCAAATAATTACATTCAATTTCTGTGGCATTGTTAGACTGCTTTAGACTTGCATAAAAGTATTCAGTATTTTTTTTTTTTTTTTTTTTTTTCAAAAAAATATTTATGTTGTAATGCTATCTTTAAATTAATCACTAATATAAAGTTTTGGACCCGGTCATAATAGTATTAAATAATCGTGATTGCAATATTGACCAAAATAATCATCCATCCCACAATGGATGTCTGTACCTACAAACTTCTGAAAAATAAATTTGCCATGTCTACGAAACCTCTATAACCTATAAAACTATACAATATTTTAGAAATAAAAACAGTACAAATAAATTAATGTCCACCCTTTATTTGTATTTAGCCTTGATACAAACAATACATGTGAAATCACTGTCAAATAAACAAGACTGTCATTCTCTCCATATTAATATCGTTTACTTTGAAATTTAACATAGGCTGATTATTCTTACAGATTCAAGTGCTTTAGCCAGGATAAAGAATATAAAAAGTGCTCAGAATTTCTGCAGAAAACAAAAAAGTGAGCAACTACAAAACATGTTGCTGGAGATGGGCTTATTGAAAATGCAAATTCATTCTCTGCCAGCAAGAGGCGATAATTAGATAAAATATTAGATAAATTTTTACAAAAAATATTAAAACTTTAAGCTTAGAATGAAAACTAAAAATATAAAGTCTAAATATAAACAATACTACAAAAACACTGTTTTCTGATCATTTCTTAACCTATTTCACTTTTTTTCACAACAGGAATACAAAGAAAGAGCTGAACGATATCAGATTTGAGTTCATGCCTGGGAGAGGTTTGTGCAGTTTACTGTTTGCTTGACTAACTGTCTGTCTGCTTTTTGCTATTTTCTAATATCACATAAATCCAAAAATGTTAATCTTGATCATAAACCTTGTATAATGTGTGCAATTGAATGTCTTCTATTTACAGACACAGCTGATGGAGTGTCTCAGGAGCTTGTGTCTGCAGGACTGGTGGATGGGAGAGACTTAGTCATTGGTGAGCTTGTCGAGATGATAAAAATAAAACTGCAGCTTGACACCAAAAAAAAATCGTGTTTCTAACATTCATTAATTTTTTAGTTGCAGCCAATTTGCAGAAAATCGTTGATGATCCACAAACCCACAAAAATGTCACTTTCAAGTTGGTAAGTTATTAGATAATGTGATGCAATGCTCAGTTACTCATTGGAGGTGGTGTTTTTATATTTGGCACTATGTTTATCTTCCTTCCGTTTAGGCGTCGGGAGTGGACAGCTCTGAAATTCCAGACGACGTTAAACTCATGGGATTTGCTCAGCTGAGTATAAGTTAAAACAGTATTACCAGCAACGGGGGGGAAAAAGAAACCACAGACTTGTTTGCACAACAGTGCATTGTAAATGCTTTCATTGGCCTAAAGAAACCACTACTGCCAAAGAGACAGAAGGAACCTGACACCACATAGGATTAACAAATGTCGAATAGGACTGCATCCGAGATTCATAGGAGCGCACCTCAGATGTTTACAGTATTCATGTATGTTTTGTTTTCTCTGTTGCTTTAAACATTTGCACAATCTGAACCAACTCCTAATACTGGTAGATGTCAAAAGAATGCCTTACTTTCGATAGTACTACTGAATTTACGACTGTAGGTAGACAGTAGCTGTGGATCTCATCTGTGAAATGAATGAGTGACTGTGTGTGCTTTCAGCTGTGTACCTCAATGGAAGGTGGAAGAAAGGATTGTCATTCAGTAGCATTTAAGGCTGCATATTGGCAGGCCTATACAGTCTCCACAACATGGTCCATAATTGTACATGTTAACCAGTAGACATGGGAGCCACGTCACCCACAACCCATTTCACTATTACTCCTGTGCACATCACGGTTACACGTTTCAGCTGCTTTCTCACTATCGGGATACATTCCCATCATTTGCATGGGCTAATGGCAGACTGCATGAATGATTTTTAACTTAAGATATGCTGATCATTTTGCTCTCACCTAATTTGCGAAATTTGTGAAAACAGGTGCAAGAGAGATATTGAGCTTGTTAAACACAAACAAGAAGAATTTGAGTCTTTTCATCCAGTTGATCTCTTTAGTAAAAAAATGTACATGCTGTTGTTTCAGAAAACAATTGAAATTCTCTGAAAATTGTGCAATTTTATTTTATATTGGACGGAGGTATATGCAATTTTGTGGATTGAGCATAATGTTACAAGTTTCATTTACATGCATATCTTTTAAGTACAGTGGCAGCTGTTTGGATAGTGTTACATAACTAGGTTTATGATTTTGTTTTATTTTGAAGGAAATTCCAGTGCTTGCAAGGTGGCAAAAGAAGCATTAACATGTTTGCTAAACTCAAATTGTTAACAACCGTTACATTTTGAGTTTTTAAAGTTCTCAATCTATAAGCACGACTGCAAAACGAAGTGAAAAAGAATGCAAAAACTGACTTTTGCAAGCCTCGCAAGCACTGTTAATGAAGTCAAGACCAGTGAAGCTTGGGACTCAGTCACTGACCAGCAAGAAACAAAAGAAAAGTGACTTTAGGACCCATCCCGTGTCCAAGTAGTTATATTGGATCCATTGGATTTTTTTGTGGGCCTGTTTGTGTCATTGTAAATATTTCAGTTTATTGCATCTTGCTTAGTATCATCTGTCTTAGCTGTAGACTGATGTCTGATTCCATGTTATATAGGCAGAAAATGTGTTCACATGCAACTGGTATTTTTTCATTTTAAAAAACAAAATTATATGGTCATATTGCCAGTGAATGTTTTTTTTTTTTTTTTACCTTTTTGCTGGACTTTTTCTTCTTCTCCTTCTTACTGAGGATCTACACTCCACTTCATTTTTAGGGTGTGTTCACACTTTTAGTTTGATACATTTGGTACATTTGGTCGTGGTCCGCTTAGCATTCACAGCTTACCTAAAGATACCGAACCTAAAGGCATAGTGATACGTTCACAATCTGGTCGGGTTGAATAATGTATATTTTGTGACGGAATTCACTGAACACTCCAAACAAAAGTCTTTAAGTCCAATGCACCTTTTCCTTTAAGTCGAATACACCTAATGCCGTCTGCTGAAGTGCGCTCGTTGCCTGTATATGATTTTATTTTGACCACCTGCAAACTCTCAAAGAGCTTATAAAAGCCAATTTACGTACTCCACGTTGCCCTCTGCTCATTTTGTTTTGGATACACCGTTTGCTCCCCTTATTAAATCATGTCGCATAGCATCGCATCTTGGCATTACTTCCTGTTTTGGCTGGTTTAGAAGTATTTGATCCTTGTTGCGTTCATATTTCATTTGCACCAGTGTTCGGATAGCACTTACTCAAGTGAACCGCACTAACAGAACAATTGCACCAGAGTTTGTTTTAATCGAAACCGAACATGACAAGTGTGAACACACATAGTTGCTACCGGATCTCATGACAAAAATATACCTGTGGTAGGTTTTCCTTTGCGCAAGACGGGCAATATGTACCAATAAGTACACATCCCTGCAGTTTTCAACAAAAATGTTCACTAGAGGTCGTAAAATAGCAATACCTCTTGCGAAAAAGTTCCCACAGGTACATTTTTGTCATTAGATCAGGTTGTTTAATTTTCCTAGTTATTTTCTCTCTATGGCTTCTAACAAATAGTTCATTTTAAGATGGTTTTAAACTTTAAAGACATGATTCATTTGCTGTCACTTTCGCACTTCTGTGTATGTGCAAACGACTGTTGATACATATGTTAAATATATTTAGTGTGAATACAACAATGAATGTGGGTGGGTCATCTTAATGAGTACTTGATCAAGAAAAAGAAATCATGTAAATAATCCAATTGGTGTCATTTATATATAATATAAACAGTATACACACCGTTCACAGTTGGCCTTTCTATGGAGTGGACGTGGTGGTTTGTCTGATGTCTTTTTGTTGGCTTCTCTCGAAAAAACGCAACACTTGGCTCAAAGGGTTTTGTTACTGAAAATGTATCCTCTAAACAATTACATTAGCATGACTTGAGATTAGTTTATGTACTGAATTCTACATGTGGAGGGCTATTATTATTTCCTCATTTCAGCTTCTGCCTTGGTGTCTTTGTTTATCGTTGGAGTGGTTGGTCAGATTTTTTGAAGGAATGCTTGTGGTGTGTGTTTTGTGTTTGTGTTTAAATGGGTAACAACTCATTGCAATGGCATGCCACCTTACTGTAACCATTGTGGTGATTATCTCAGATACTTTAAATAGACAAGTCAAACACAATGATTTCAGTTCTTCGACGGTCTAAATTGTTGTTGGCCCTGTCATTGTTCTCTGAAGCTTCAACAAAAGCCTCCAATATTTCCCCTTTTTTCTTTTAATACACTTCAAGTCCTCAAGTTTCATTTTCTTTCCCAGCATTGTAGTGATAAGACAGTATTTATTTTCACGTGTGCACAAGTGGCTGGCCCTTTTCTGGAATTTATTGGAAGTAATTCAACTGAGCACTTTGAAAATTGAAAGCATTCTTGTGACCTATTTGTAGGAATCTGTAAAGATACTTAAATGCTCATATTTCAGTGTGGTGATTGTTTGTGTTGAGGTGAGTTGTCTTAAGATCATTCCACCGTTCTGTTCAGTCAGCAGTCTGGAAGCTGTAGCAGTCTGCTGTATTTTCATACCAAGCACATGTATGTAGGTCTTTCAAAAAGAGGGTTTGGCTGCATTTTAGTGGAATATTTAAGTGTTTTTAATTCAAAGCTTTTTATTTTGTGTCTTGGAATTTTTTTTCCCCATGTTTTTATCTAATTGAATTTCAAGGAATGAATTGTCACGACACAACAGCAATGGAGGTATTACTATCACTCAGTATGGTGTGTTAAGGACAATGGTAGAACACTGTATAGTATTTCACTTTTTGGGATTTTCAGTGCATGTGTACGCAATTATTTTTAATAATAATCAATAAAGAATGAAATTATGACATTTCCTCTGCACATTTGTCTAATAGTGAATTGCGTAAATGATGTTGGAGTGCTTCAGGATCCATAATAGCCCTCTGTGGCACTTCTCTGGTTTATTGCTGGTGGTATTATATTGAGTTACACATTACACTTACTGTCAGCACTATGTTTTATTAGTTTTTAAACTTTAGAACAAAAATGCTACTCAGGTTCACTTCACTGTAAATCTAGATGTCACTTTTGTCGCAATATATACACACACACACACACATATATACACACACTATATTTTATGATTGCAAAATAATATATTTATATTTTATTTAAATTATGTAAATCAGGTTTCAGTTTATATAAAAGTGTTTCAGTATATGAAGCGCCAAAAAGGAAATAATAATATGAAATCTGAATATATAAATGTAAATTAAATATATAGAAGTAAATCAGAATATATAGTTAAATCTGAATATATGTAATTTAGAATATATATATATATATATATATATATATATATATATATATATATATGTAAATCAGAATACATATATATAAAACTGAATATATAAATGTAAATTGTGAATATAAAGAAGTAATCTAAATATGTAGTTGGAAGTAACAATATATAGAAGTAAATCAGAATATAGTTATAAGAAAATGTAGAGATAAATCAGAATGTATAGTTATAAGTCTGAATATAAGTAAATCAGAATACATATTTATAAATCTGAATCTATAAATGTAAATGATGAATATATAGAAGTAAATGTGAATATAGTTATAAGAATATAAAGAAATCAGAATATGTAATTCAGAATATATATTTATAAATCTGAATATATAAATGTAAATGAATATATAGAAGTAAATCTGAATGTATAGTTATAAGAATATAAAGAAATCAGAATATATAGTTATAAATCAGAATATGAAATTCAGAATATATATTTATAAATCTGAACATATAAATGTAAATTCTAAATATATAGAAGTAAATCTGAATATATAGTTATAAATCAGAATATGTAATTCAGAATATATAGTTAAGTCTGAATATATAAATGTAAATTGTGAATATATAGAAGTAAATCTGAATATATAAATGTAATTCAGAATATATAGTTAAGTCTGAATATATGTAAGTAAATCCGAATTTGCATTACACATTTAAAAATATACATTCTGATTTACAATTATATAGTCAGAATAATTACTATATATTCACAAATTACATGTGTGTGTGTGTGTGTGTGTGTGTGTGTGTGTATATATTCAAATTTACAATGGTTTAATTCTATTCAGACTTAACTCTACATTCAGATTAACTTCTATACATATATTTATGATTTGCACATATATTCAGTCTTTATCTATATATTTATACATATCTACATATTGCAACTTAAGTACATAATCACAATGTATATATTCAGACTTACCTCTATTCAGATTTACCTCTATATATATATATATATATAGTCGTGATTTACAATTTTATCTTACAATTTGTATCTATATATTCAAACTTTTAACTATAATTTTGGATTTTCATTTTTAAAGTCAGGTTTATATGAATAAATAAATTAATATAGTCTGATTTAGTTTATATATTTTGATTTATAACTATATATTCAGTATTATAACTGTATATTCTAATTTATAATATATATCTTTTTCTGTATTCTATCTGTCTGTCAAAACATTTGAATGTTGACCCGTTATGGTTTTGCCACAGTGACATGACCATTGTTCTCTGTGACATATTCACATGATTATGCAGTTAAACATTAATTTGCCATGTTTTCTAGTATAACTTCTCAAACTTTCTTGAGTTGTTCCTCTTCTGGACCACCATGGCTGATTTTGGGGAGATTTTAGAATCCATAGGAGACTTTGGGCTCTTCCAAAAGCTTCTCTTGTTTGCTTTGTGCTTTCCAAATCTCTTTCTGCCTTTTCAGTTAGCGAGCCTTGTCTTCAACCATGCAGACACAAACCACCATTGCAACACTGACTGGATTCTCCAGGTGGGTCCCAATCTGACGAAGGAAGAGCAGCTTAATCTGACTCTGCCCAGGCTCCCGGATGGCTCTTTCAGTCCCTGTGAGATGTACGTGCCCGTGGATTGGGATCTGTCTGCTATTCAGGAATATGGTCTAAACAAAACCACCACTTGCACTGATGGATGGGTGCATAATGATACTATTTATGAGGCAACCATTGTCACCGATGTAAGTACTACCGCTGGTATGTTTTAAATAAACATGGAGAAAAGGTAACTTATGACTTGTGGTCGCACCATAATGTAATTTAACTAGCATGTGTTTAAATGACCTCACTTTAAGCTGATTTAGACAACAATATGCTGTTTACATTGAGAATGTGCCTGATATGTTTGTGATGTTTTGCAGTTTGATCTTGTATGTGGTAATACAAATCTATTTCGGGGAGCACAGACAATATTCCTCGCTGGAGTATTAGTTGGAGCTTTACTTTTTGGGCCTTTTTCAGAATCGTAAGTATTAAAAACCTATGTAGTTTAGATTAAATACAGAATAGCTCATTTTAGGTGTCCTTATCACAGTGTAATTACACAAATAAATACTAAGTAATTTCAATGTTAAAATAAGGTTTGGCTTAAGGTTGACTGCTTGTTGTTTTCTATAATGTACTGTTATTACAATAGTAAGTACATGTAATGTTTAACAAGGGCACTGTAAAACAAAGTGTTACCTATATATGTATACCTTTGTACCTACCTATCCTCCACATCTAACTTGCAAATCATACTCGGGTAAAAGTAAAGTGTACTTGAATGCACTAAAAAATACTTAAATACAAGCAAGTACATTTGTAGTACATTTTAAAACAAAACGTATATTTCTACTTTAGTAGTACTTCATTGCAATTGCAAAAGTATACTACATATCTCTGATATTAATTTTTAGTACATTAAAATAAAGTTTACTACTGCAAAAATATACAGAGGATGTTCATTAGTGTATTTCTTAAAAGCGTGCTTTGAATGATTAAACATTAGTTTAATGTTAGTACACTTTTATATAGTTATCCTACGTTTAAATTTAATTGAGTTAAAAAATATATTAGTATATAATTAGTAATATATTAATATATTAGTAATATAAATATTACATTACTAATATATTAATATAAGTACATTTTCCCAAATCACAAAGCAAAACACCTTGACATTTTTTGCAGAATGTGCCTTTTATGTTTTATGTTAAATTAAGTATTATCAGTGTAAGCGTTTGGAGTTATATTAAAATATGTAATATAATGATAAAAATATTAGGTAACACTTTACAATAAGGTGTCATTTGTTAACATTAGTTGATGTAACTAACTAACATAACGAACAATGAACAATACATATTTTTACACATATTATTAATAATACAACACATATTATTACACTATTTGTTAATATTGGTTAATGTTAGTTAACAACAGGCGTTCATTGTTTGTTCATGTTCACAGTGCATTAACTAATGTTAACAAACTTGTGATTTTAATAATATATTAATAAATGCTGAAATTAACATTGACTAAGATTAAGAAATGCTGTAGAAGTATTGTTCATTCTTATTTCATGTTAACTAATGTAGTTAACTAATGAACCTTATTGTGAAGTGTTACCATATATTATATATGATATAATATTGTTACATTGTTTCATTTAATTTCATTATGTAACATGTGTGACCCTGGACCACAAAACCAGTCTTAAGTAGCACAAGTATATTTGTAGCAATAGCCAAAAATACATTGTATGGGTCAAAATGATTGTTTTTTTCTTTGATGCCAAAAATCAATAGGATATTAAGTAAAGATCATGTTCCATGAAGATATTTTGTACATTTCCTACCGTAAATATATCAAAACGTAATTTTTGATTAGTAGTATGCATTGCAAAGAACTTAATTTGGAAAACTTTAAAGGCGATTTTCTCAGTATTTGGATTTTTTGCACCCTCAGATTCCAGATTTTCTAATAGATGTATCTTGGCCAATTATTGTTCTATAACAAACAAACCATATGTCAATGGAAAGCTTATTTATTCAGCTTTCAGATGATGTATAAATCTCAGTTTAAACAAATTGTCCCTTATGACTGGTTTTGTGGTCCAGGGTCACATATATATTTCCATAGAAATGTACTCTAATGTCAATGACATGAAAAATAAAGTCACACCAGCATATTCCAATTCAAATTAACAAGATTTCAATTCATGCATGATGTTATCAATAGTCCTTTCCGGTAATATAATATTTTCTCTCTCTCTCTCTCTCTCTCTCTCTCTCTCTCTCTCTCTCTCTCTCTCTCTCTCTCTCTCTCTTCTGAACTTAAGGTTTGGTCGCAAGCGAGCTACACAGATTCCTGTAGTGCTCATGCTAATATTCACAGTCGTGACTGGTCTCTCTCCAAACTTTTACGTGTACCTTGCATCGCAGTTCATTGTCGGCGTTTCTGTTGGAGGATTTCGGATTAACGGCATTATCCTTGGTATGAGATAATATTGAGGTTTTCATCTAGACTGAATATTTAATGTAAAATATCGGAGAGCTCATCATCTTACTAGAAAATACATAAAACATAAACTTTGATTTTGTGTCATTAACGATTCAGTTAATAGGTCTTGATTAGTCTCAGCCTCAGATATCAAGCCCTCAAACCATTTGCTGAATGTCTGATTCATATGGCACACAAAAGTGGAAACTCTTCAGGAGTTTCAGTCATCATTGGATTGGTTGAAATATACAAGATTTCCGAGAGACGTGTGTGTCGCGTTCTTTAACGTTCTGTCTGGAAACAAAGATGCTGTGGCACTAAACCCGCTCACGAAATCAGAAAGCTGTCGTGTTTACAACCGTGACAATGACCGCCTATCAGGATCAACTAAACGCTGGATTTTCAAAAGTATGTGAACTATGTAAAATTCCCAGAACAGTCTCTTTAAAATAAATCCAGGAGTTTTACACACCAGTTTGTTATTGTGTGGACATTTCCACACCCCTAAACATGAAGTGGCACAAAGCGAAACGTGATTGGTTGCTTTGCCTGTCAATCATATGGCCTCTTTTGGCTACGTGAAACTAGGTCTTGATAGACTTTATTGGTTATATATTATGTGACTGTAAAACACACAGTAGCTGTTTCTCATCATTATAATTCCTATAATGTGTGTTTATCACAATGTTTTCCTCCTTGCTGTAGCCACCGAGTGGATTGGAGTCGCTCAGAGATCCTATGCAGCCTGTCTGAGTCAAGTCCTGGCCGCTTCAGGGCAGGTTGTGTTTCTTGCCGTTGTTTATTATGTCAGAGACTGGAGACTGGACCAGTTTATAATGGCTGGCCCACTTGCATCTGTGGTCATCTACATATGGTATGTGTGTTCTTGTTTAAAACCACCTCAAAGAACCTCTCAATGCACTTCTGTTATTTTGGATTTGTTTTGAAGGATGAATTTGCAAGTAAATGGTATAATTTGATATGCCCACCAATATAGGTTTATTCCAGAGTCTGCCAGATGGCTTCTTGTTCGTGGAAGAGCTACAGATGCAAAAGAAGTCATTCAGAAGGCAGCGGCAATCAACAAACGTACATTTCCAGACTCATTAGTGGAGAAGGTGAAGATGTATTTCACAAATTAACACATCTAGCCAAAAAGACATGTTTATTTGTTTTAAATAACAAAATATCGATAACATCTTTTTGTTAGGTTCTAAATGAAAAGCCTGTTAAAAGAGAAGGTATCAAAATCCTTTTTGCTTCCCGTGTGCTCAGGAAATATTTCTTAACCATTACCTTCGCATGGTAAGCTGGTTCTCAGAGAAACTTTTGTTCTTGTTTCTCAGAGAAAGTTCATATCGAAACTTGAATGGCCCTGTGTTTGTTCATACTCAGGTGTGCGTTAAATCTAGCGTACTACAGCCTCTCTCTGAATGTGGGGAAGTTTGGCCTTGATATTTTTCTCAATCAACTCATATTCGGCGCCTCTGAAATTCCTGTTCACTTCATCTGCATGTGGTCTTTGGAAACGGTTGGAAGAAAGGCATCTCTGATGGGTGCCCTTATAGTAGGAGGGTCTCTCTGTCTCCTGACACTCGTAGTTCCACAAAGTAAAACCTTCTTCATATTTAACACTTTGTAACATGCGAAAAATCAGCACCTAACCATGTAATGCTCTTCTTAAGGTAATTATATCGCCATCGCTGCTCTTGCCACATGTGGAAGATTTCTCATGAACGCCGCAGGCAGTGTTTGCAACATTTATATTCAAGAACTGTTCCCCACTTCTATTCGGTAGGCATGAGCCTGTGTCGTTTTCTACAGGTATGAATGAGACTGTTGTTTTTAGTGCAGTTATGTAATAATCTACTTGTTGATTTTCAGTCAGACGGCCATGGGTTTGGGCACCACTGCGGCACGAGCCGCAAGTATGTTGTCTCCTGTGGTGAATATGCTGGAGATCTATCATTTCACTATTCCTACTCTGGTGTTTGGCAGCTTGGCACTAGTGAGTGGGATAACGGCCTTCCTGCTGCCTGAGACCAGGCGCACCGAGCTGCCTAGTTCGACAGAAGAGGCAGAGGGCAAGAGGTACATGTACTATAGCATTGACAAAGTTGTGACTCTGTAATACTTAAGTTAGACATTAAAGGATTAGTTCACTCCTATATTAAATTTTCCTGAAAATTGACTATTTGACGTAATGAGTGACTACAAAATGCGTGAAATCGAGCTAGTGCAAGACAAGCATTGTTTTTAGGAAATGACAAATCGTTTCGCATATAAGACCCCTATTCCTCGGCGTAGAAACTTACTGATCCCCTTTGAAGTCCACTATATGCAAAAAAAAAAAAAAAAAAAAAACCTGGAATGTTTTCTCAAAAACCTTAATTTCTTCTTGACTAAAGAAAGAAAGACATGAACATCTTGGATGACATGGGGATGGGTAAATTATCAGGAAATTTTCATTCTGGAGTGAACTAGTCCTTCAAGTCTTATCTTACTGTGTCTTTTTACATTTTACAGTGCATCCGGAAAGTATTCACAGCGCTTTACTTTTTCCACATTTTGTTGTTACAGCCTTAGTCCAAAATTGCTTAAATTTACTATTTTCCTTCAAATTCTACAAACAATACCTCATAATGACAAACATGAAAGAAGTTTGTTTGAAATCTTTGCAAATTTATAAAAAAAAAAAAACCCAAAAAAATCACATGTACATAAGTATTCACAGCCTTCGCCATGACATTCAAAATTTAGCTCAGGTGCATCCTGTTTCCACTGATCATCCTTGAGATGTTTCTACAATCAACTACAACACTGGACATGATTTGGAAAAGCACACACACCTGTCTATATACGGTCCCACAGTTACAATGCATGTCAGAGCACAAACCAAGCAATGAAGTCCAAGGAATTGTCTGCAGACAGGATCAAGGCACAGATCTGGGGAAGGCACAGTGGCTTCCATCATCTGTAAATGGAAGAAGTTTGGATCCACCAGGACTCCTCCTAGAGTGGGCTGCCAGGCCAAACTGAGTGATCGGGGCAGAAGGGCCTTAGTCAGGGAGGTGACCAAGAACCCGGTGGTCACTCTGAAAAAGCTCCAGCGTTTCTCTGTGGAGAGAACATTCCAGAAGAACAACCATCTATGCAGCACTCCACTAATCAGGCCTGTATAGTAGAGTGGCCAGATGGAAGCCACTCCTCAGTAAAGGCACATGACAGACCACCTGAAGGACTTTCAGACCATGGTCTGATGAAACAAAGATTGAACTCTTTGGCCTGAATGTCAAGCGTCATGTCTGAAGGAAACCTGGCCAATACCATCCCTACAGTGAAGCAAGGTGGTGGTAGCATCATGCTGTGGGGATGTTTTTCAGCGGCAGGAACTGGGAGACTAGTCAGGATCGAGGGAAAGATGAATGCAGCAATGTACAGAGACATCCTTGATAAAAACCTACTCCAGAATGCTCTGGACCTCAGACTGGAAAACAGTTCATCTTTCAGCAGAAGAATGACTCTAAGCACACAGCCAAGTTAACAAAGGAGTTGCAACGGGTCAACTTTGTGAATGTCCTTGAGTGGTCCAGCCAGAGCCCAGACTTGAACCCAATCTCTGGAGAAATCTGTAAATGGCTGTGCACCTACGCTCCCCATCCAGATTGATGGAGCTTGAGAGGCACTGCAAAGGAGAATGGGAGAAACTGCCCAAAAATAGGTGTGCCAAGTTGTAGCATCATACTTAAGACTTGAGGCTGTAATTGGTGCCAAAGGAGCTTCAACAAAGTATTGAGCAAAGGCTGAGACTTATGTACATGTACATTTTTTATTTCTAATAAAAAAACATTTCAAACAAACTTCTTTCACCTTGTCATTATGGGGTATTGTTTGTAGAATTTTAAGGAAAATAATTAAATCTATTTTGAATTATGGCTGTAACATAATAAAATGTGGAAAAAGTGAAGCACTGTGAATACTTTCCAGATGCACTGTATATTTTGTCAGGAAAAAATAACATGCTATCCCTTTATTACCCAAAAGGCGACCAAAAATGACTAATCCTGGACCTGGAGATTGTGAAGACATCAATGCAACCAAGTTATAACCTCTTCTTGCAAAATTGTGGCTGGTGTTATTCTGTTTAAAGGTTTACATTGTAGTGATATGTAGCAATAACAATCAATTTTTTTATTGTAATTCCTGCAGTTTAGCAGAAAGATTTGGAGATTAATGTTCTGTTAATATGAAAAATAATATGCAATAAAATTCATTTGAATTATTGTTTTATGACCCAGTTAATTTTTTTCATTACATTGGAATGTCTTGGGAAGGAATAAGAGTCTAATTTCAATCAGTCTCCCCAAAAACATCCGAAGCGGGCTTGTGTTGTTCAGTTGACTCAAGGTCTATTGATGGCACGGTCTCTTCAGCAGAGCTTCCATCAGGCAACACAATGGTATTTTCAAGGCTCTCGGTTGGATTAAGTTCTTCTGCAGTATCACTTAGTTGGTTTTGTATTGGATTTATAGGCTCTTGAGGTGTATTTTGACAGGTGGGCTCAGAGGAGAAGATACAGAAACATTTTCTTGAATCAATGCAGGGTCATCTTCTGTCCCTCCAATTTTCTCTGAGTCCTTCTCACTTGTAGTTTCTGTTTTGATTTCTGGTGTTTTCTTTATTTCTGGCTCTATTTCAGAAAATGGAAAGAGTCTGCCCGGTAAATTTTCTAGGTTTGACATTGGGTTTCTTGCCTTCTGTTTTTGTCTCACTTTTGATCTCTTTCCTACTTGGACCAGATATGAAGAGTTTGGAAAGAGGGCTTTTACCTTTAGACCAAGACCCTTTATTCCCTTTATCCATGGCTTGTTTGTTAGCAACCTTTGTGTTGCTTTTATTATCAGATTTTGGAGGCATATCTAACATGTCCAGGTTTTTAGATTCAACCTTATTAATATCTGAAGGTTCTTGATTTTTGGAGGTTACAGCCTTGGTATTACTTTCAGAGAGTGCCGCAAACCCCACAGCTTAATAAAGGCAAATAACTAACTCTCTGACATAAATATTATTATTAAATAAAGTTAATAGTAATAGTGAATTGTGTAATGATGTTGAAGTGGATCTGTAATAGCCCTCTGAGGCACTTCTCTGGTTTATTGCTAGATGGTATTATATTGTTGAGTTACACATTACACTTACTGTCAGCACTATTTTTTATTAGTTTTTAAAGTGCTACGCAAGTTTAATATAGTTGTTTTGAAAATTGTACAGTATCATATAAGTGGGTCTATATAAGTGGGTACACCCCTCACATTTCAGCAACCATTTTAGTATATCTTCTCAAGGGACAATACTATAGAAATTAAGCTTGGATATCTTTTACAGTAGTCAATGTGCAGCTTGTATAGCGGTTTAGATTTACTGTCCTCTGAAAATAACTCAACATACAGCCATTATTGCCAAAATAGCTTGCAAGAAAAGTGAGTACACCCTAAGTAATAACAGCAGTATGTTGTTTAACCATGCAAAGCCACATGTCCTATTCTTCATGTTTATGTTTTTGTCTGCTTGACAGGACCACACAAAGTTGTGCATTTTGTATTAGAGCAGTTAAACTTTGGTGCTTTAAGTACAATCTCTCATACAGACCACTGGATGTTCAACATGGCATCTCATGGCAAAGAACTCTCTGAGGATTTGAGAATTAGAATTGTTGCTCTTCACAAAGATGGCCAAGGCTATTTGAGTTTCAGTAACACCCTGAAACCGAGTTACACTACAGTGGTCAGGGTCATACAGAGGGTTTCCATTCGGAACAGGCCTTGCAAGGGTCAATCAACAAAGCTGAGCACTCATTCTGTGCCTCAGGATTACGCCAAACAGGAGTATTATATAAAATCTGAATATAAAAATGTAAATTGTAAATATATATAAGTAAATCTGAATATATAATTATAAATCTGAATATATAAGTGTTATTCAGAATATATAGTCATAAGTCTGAATATATGTAAGTAATATATATTTATAAATCTGAATATATAAATGCAAATTATGAATATATAGAAGTAAACCTGAATATATGGTTACAAGTAAGAATATATAGAAGTAAATATGAATATATAGAAGTAAATATGAATATATATCTATAAATCTGAATATGTACATGTAAATTATAAATATATAGTTATAAATGTATATATAAGTAAATTCAAATATGTATTTAGAAAACAGATTATATAAATGTAAATCTAAATACACTACCAGTCAAAAGTTTGGGGTCAGTAAATTTTTCTTCTTTTTTTTTTTGAAAGAAATTAATACTTTTATTTACCAACGGTGTGTTAAATTGATAAAAAGTGATAGCAAATGCTTACATTGTTAGAAAATATTTATATTTTGAATAAATGCTGTTCTTTTGAGCTTTTTATTCATCAAAGAATCCTCACAATTTCTAAATAAATACTTTGAAGGGCAACAGTTGCAATATATAATCCAATATAGATCCAATATAGATCATTGTAATAATAAATCAGTATATTAGAATGATTTCTGAAGGATCATGTGACACTTAAGACTGAAGTAATGGCTGATGAAAATTCAGCTTTGCATCACAGGAATAAATTAAATTTTAAAGTATATTACAATACAAACCATTATATTATATTGTAATAACATTTCACAATATTACCGTTTTTTTCTATATTTTTGATTAAATAAATGCAGCACTGATGAGCATAAGAGACTTTCTTTAAAAACATTACAACTCTTACTGACCCCAAACTTTTGACCGGTAGTGTATATAGTTATAAGAACATATACAAGTAAATCAGAATATATAGTTATAAATCTGAATATATAAATGTAATTCCGAATATATAATTATAAATCTTAGATTTTAAGATTCAAACATATACATTCTGATTCACAATTACATAGTCAGAATAATTACTATATATTCACAATTTACATTTATATATTCAAACAACTATTTATTTCTATTCAGACTTATATTCATATCTATATATTATGTATACATGAATCACAATTTACATTTATATATTCAGACTAAAAACTATTCACATTTACCACTATATATTCGTGATTTACAGTTTTAAGTTACAATTTGTATCTATATATTCAGACTTTTAACTATATACTATACTATAACATTTTCTGTCTGTCAAAACATTTGAATGTTGACCCGTTATGGTTTTGCCACAATGACATGACCATTGTTCTCTGTGACATATATTTTGAAAACATTAATTTGCCATGTTTTCTAGTAACTTCTCAAGCTTTTTTGAGTTGTTCCTCATCTGGACCACCATGGCTGATTTTGGGGAGATTTTAGAATCCATAGGAGACTTTGGGCTCTTCCAAAAGCTTCTCTTGTTTGCTTTTTGCTTTCCAAATCTCTTTCTGCCTTTTCAGTTAGCGAGTCTTGTCTTCAACCATGCAGACACAAACCACCATTGCAACACTGACTGGATTCTCCAGGTGGGTCCCAATCTGACGAAGGAAGAGCAGCTTAATCTGACTCTGCCCAGGCTCCCGGATGGCTCTTTCAGTCCCTGTGAGATGTATGTGCCCGTGGATTGGGATCTGTCTGCTATTCGGGAATATGGTCTAAACAAAACCACCACTTGCACTGATGGATGGGTGCATAATGATACTATTTATGAGGCAACCATTGTCACCGATGTAAGTACTACCGCTGGTATGTTTTAAATAAACTTGGTGAAAAGGTAACTTATGACTTGTGGTCGCACCATAATGTAATTTAACTAGCATGTGTTTTAATGACCTCACTTTAAGCTGATTTAGACAACAATATGCTGTTTACATTGAGAATGTGCCTGATATGTTTGTGATGTTTTGCAGTTTGATCTTGTATGTGGTAATACAAATCTATTTCGGGGAGCACAGACAATATTCCTCGCTGGAGTATTAGTTGGAGCTGTACTTTTTGGGACTTTTTCAGAATTGTAAGTGTTAAAATCCTATAGTTTTGTACTTTTGTTTCAAATCAAAACAGTACATTTTTGTTTCGAATCAAAACAGTACATTTTTGTTTCAAATCAAAACAGTACATTTTTTTGCAGTACATTTTTGTAACATTAAGTATTATGAATATAAGTCTTATGAGTTATATTAAAATATGTAATATAATTATACAAATATTATATATGATATAATAGTTATATTGTTATAGTATTTACAGTGCCTTGCGAAAGTATTCATACCCTTTAATTTTTTCACACTTTATGTTGATGCCTTATGTTAAACTGCTTTAAATTTTTCTCCACATCAATCTACACTCCATACACAAAAAACAGGTTTTTAACATGTTTGCAAATGTATTGGAAATAAAAAACTGAAATGATTCCATTGCATAAGTATTCATACCCTTATCTGGGACAGTTGAACTTAAGCTCAGGGCCATTTTTGTTGCTTGTAGATGTAACTACACTTTGAGTAAAGTTAACCTGTGGCAAATTCAATTGAATGGGTATGATTTGGAAAAGCACACACATCTTAATAAAAGGTCTAACAGCTGAAAATGCATATCAGAGCAAAAACTAAGCCCTGAGGTCAAACAAACTGCCTGTCAAACTCAGAGATAGAATTGTGGCAAGGCACAGATCTGGGGAAGATTTCATTAAAGGTTCAAAGAAGGTTCATAGAAGCATGTAGTTTCTATTACCATTAATAGAACAACTTTGAAACAACCAGGACTCTTCCTAGAGCTGGCCTCCTGGCCAAACTAAGCAATTGATGGAGAAGGGCATTCGTTAGAGTGATGACCAAGAACCTGATGGACACATCACTGCAATGCTCCACCGATCTGGGCTTTATGACAGTGTGGCCAGACTCAATCCTCTCCTCAATGAAGACACATGAAAATAGACTTGGAATTTGCAAAAAAGCACCAAAAGGACCCTCAGACTGTGAGAAGATTCTCTGGTCTGATGAACCTCAATTCCAAGCATCATGTTTAAAGGAAACCAGGGATTGCTCATCACCTGCAGAGTACCATCCCAACAGCAAAGTGTGCTGGTAGTAGCCTCATGCTGTGGGGCTGTTTTTCAGCGGCAGGGACTGAGGGACTCATCAGAGTAGAAGGAAAGCTCAACTCACCTTTTTTATTTTTAATCAATTTATCAAGGTGTGACAGTTCCGTTTTGCTTTGTCATTATGGTGTATGTAGTTTAGATTGATGTGGGAAAAAAAAGTTAAAGTAGCTTAACATAATGCAGCAACATAAAACGCAAAAAAAGAAGGGGTATGAATACTTTCGCAAGACACTGTGTATAATACATTTCCATAAAAATGTACTCCACCTAATGTCTGACATGAAAAATAAAGTTGCATCATATAGTCAGCATACAAAAATGATTATAATTCATGCATGATCATCAATAGTCATTTCCAGTATATAGACTTTTTTTTTTCTTTCCTTCTCTTTTTTTTTAATGAACTCAAGGTTTGGTCGCAAGCGAGCTACACAGATTCCTGTAGTGCTCATGCTAATATTCTCATTGCTAATATACACAGTGACTGGTCTCTCTCCAAACTTTTACGTGTACCTCGCATCACAGTTCATTGTCGGTGTTGCTCTTGGAGGATTTCGGATTAACGGTATTATCCTTGGTATGAGATAATGTTCAACATCATTCTGGATTTCAACAGTATTCAACGTAAAATATTAGATAGCTCAACAATTTACTAGAAATACATCATTATAATTCTTAAAATATGTGTTTATCACAATGTTTTCATCTTCGCTGTAGCCACAGAGTGGACTGGAGTCGCTCAGAGATCCTATGCATCCTGTCTGAGTCAAGTCCTGGCTGCTTTGGGGCAGGTTGTGTTTCTTGCCGTTGTTCATTATGTCAGGGACTGGAGACTGGACCAGTTTATAATGGCTGGCCCACTTGTATTTGTGGTCATCTACATATGGTATGTGTGTTTAAAACCACTCTTCAATGCAGTTCTGTAATTTTGCATTTGTTTTGAAGGAAGAATTTGCAAGCGAATGACATAATTTGATATGCCCACCAATATAGGTTTATTCCAGAGTCTGCCAGATGGCTTCTTGTTCGTGGAAGAACTACAGATGCGAAAAAAGTCATTCAGAAGGCAGCAGCGATCAACAAACGTACATTTCCAGACTCATTAGTGGAGAAGGTGAAGATGTATTTCACAAATTAACACATTAAGCCAAAGGACAGGCCCGTTTGTCTTAAATAACACAATATGGATAACATCTTTTTGTTAGGTCCTAAATGAAAAGCCTATTGAAAGAGAAGGTATCAAAATCCTTTTTTCTTCCCGTGTGCTCAGAAAATATTTCTTAACCATTACCTTTGTATGGTGAGTTGACCTGAACTTTTTAAGTTCATATCAAAACTAAAATTTTGTTCATACTCAGGTGTGCATTAAATCTACACTGTAAAAAATTTGCTGTAGTTCTGCAGCTGATTGCCAGTAACTTACTGTAGATTTTTAATTTATGTTATTTACTGGCAACAGTTTGTTCAAAGTTAAATGAACATTAAACATTAACAAGTCTTTGTCTTTACAGAATAAAACTATAAAATAACAACCTACTGCAAAGCATTCTGGGAACCAGAAACCATCAACCTTTTTCTGTTTTTTTCCTTCAGATTTTGGTTCCCAGAATGCTTTGCATGAGGCTGTTATTTTAGTTTTATTCTGTAAAGATAAATACTTGTTAATGTTTAATGTTCAATTAACTTTGAACAAACTGTTGCCAGTAAATAGCATAAATTTAAATCTACAGTAAGTTCCTGGCAACCAGCTGCCAGTAATACTGTAATTTCTACAGATTTTGTTTACAGTGTAGCGTACTACAGCCTCTCTCTGAATGTGGGGAAGTTCGGCCTTGATATTTTTCTCAATCAACTCATATTCGGCGCCTCTGAAATTCCTGTTCACTTCATCTGCATGTGGTCTTTGGAAACGGTTGGAAGGAAGGCATCTCTGATGGGTGCCCTTATAGTAGGAGGGTCTCTCTGTCTCCTGACACTCGCAGTTCCACAAACTAAAACCTTTTCCATATCTATCACTCTATAACATACAAAGAATCAGCATTTTGCCATGTAATGCTCTTCTTAAGGTAATTACATCGCCATCGCTGCTCTTGCCACATGTGGAAGATTTCTAACGGGCGGTGTTTGCAATGTCTATATTCAAGAACTGTTCCCCACTTCTATTCGGTAGGCATGAGCCTGTGTCGTTTTCTACAGGTATGAATGAGACTGTTGTTTTTAGTGCAGTTATGTAATAATCCACTTGTTGATTTTCAGTCAAACAGCCACGGGTCTGGGCTCCACCGCCGCACGGGCCGCAAGTATGTTGTCTCCTGTGGTGAATATGCTGGAGATCTATCATTTCACTATTCCTACTCTGGTGTTTGGCAGCTTGGCACTAGTGAGTGGGATAACGGCTTTCCTGCTGCCTGAGATCAGGCGCACCGAGCTGCCTAGTTCGACAGAAGAGGCAAAGGGCAAGAGGTACATGAAAATGTGTTTGACTCTGTAATACTTCAGTTACACAGTAAAGGATTAGTTCACTCCTGAATTCGAATTTCCTGATAATTTACTCACCCCATGTCATCCAAGATGTTCATGCATTTCTTTCTTTAGTTGAAAAGAAAGGTTTTTGAGGAAAACATTCCAGGATTTTTCTCTATATAGTGGACTTCAATGGGGATCAGCAGGTTGCAGTTTCATTGAAGCTTCAAAGGGCTCTACATGATCCCAGCCAAGGAATAAGTGTCTTATATAGCGAAACAATCTATCATTTTCTAAAAAACAAAAAAACCAAAAAAAAAACACAAATTTATACTTTTGCCTACGTCATTCCTATGTGACTACGTAATGCATGAAGTTGAGCTAGTCTAAGACGAGCATTCGAGCATTAAAAAGTATATAAATTGTTATTATTTTAGAATATGACCAAATCGTTTTGCTATACAGGATCCTTATTCCTTGGCTGGGATCGTGTAGAGCCCTTTGAAGCTGCATTTAAACTGCAATTTGGATCTTTAACCCACAAATCCCCATTGAAGTCCACTATATGGAGAAAAATCTTGTTTTCCTCAAAAACCTTAATTTCTTTTTGACTGAAGAAAGAAAGCCATGAACATCTTGGATGAAATGGGGTGAGTAAATTATCAGGATTTTTTTTTTATTCTGGAGGACTGTACCTTTTTAGATTTTTTTATTTTGTCACTATCCCTTTATTTTCCAAAAGGCGACCAAAAATGACTAATCCTGGACCTGGAGATTGTGAAGACATCACTGCAACCAAGTTATAACCTCTTCTTGCAAAATTGTGGCTGGTGTTATTCCGCTTAAAGGTTTACATTGTAGTGATATGTAGCAATAACAATCAATTTTTTTATTGTAATTCCTGCAGTTTAGCAGAAAGATTTGGAGATTAATGTTCTGTTAATATGAAAAATAATATGCAATAAAACTCATTTGAATTATTGTTTTATGACCCAGTTAATTTCTTTTTCATTACATTGGAATGTCTTGGAATGTTCATTTTTATTATAATTTGTGCAGTTTAGCTTAGTTTGTAAATTTAGTGTTCTGCTAATATGTAAAATAATATGCAATAAACCTCATTTATTGTTTTTATTTTTAATGACCCATTTAATTTTCTTTTTTTAGTGAACATGGTCATTACATTGGTTCATAGTCAACATTTACATGAAAATGACTTACTTTTCTTGCATATATTTAAATCAATGTATTCTTCCCCTATGTCTTATTATATCAGTCATAAAAATATTGATTAATACAGTAAAAGTTAAAAAAGTCTGATTTAACTAAACAACATCTGCAGAATCACAATGAAGTAATTGTCAAAAACATTTTTTAATGTAGTAACACTACATTAGATATCAAAACTTGTGGTAATATACATTGATTAACTATTCAGATTTAAAAATGTAACACCACATTATATATGAATACTTTAACTTAAATACACATTGATTAATTAATTAAATGTCAGTAATAAAATTTGTGAATTGTAGAATACAGCAAAAGCGAATCAATATACCTGCTTATTTAGTTGTAAGATCTAAATCATTTTTTGTATTATGAAAAAAGTCACTACCCCAAAAAGTCAGACATCCAGTCATTTTCAGTCTTCTGTGGTGGCACAGCATTTGTGTCAGGGTTTGTTGGATCTAGTATGGTAGAAATGTCCTGTGCTGGTTCTGGAGACATGGCTGGAATGGATGAGAATATGTCATCTGGAAATAAGTTGCTTGCTTTTGTCTCCACAGCCTCACTGTGACTCTCTAGCCCAGTGAAATCGTCAAATGGGTTCGTAGTTCTATGCGTTGTTTCCACACTGAATGTATTTATGTCTGTGCTGTCAATAACACTTCCAAAGATGTCATTTGGGAAAGGATCAGCGCTTGTGTGACTGAACGCAGCTGTAGATGGATCATTCTCAGAGCTGAAGAAATCAAAAGCATTCATTTGAGATGACTCAATTAGCTCTTGGCCAGGAAGGTTCTGATCAGGCACGTTAGAGGTTGGTTGATTGCCTTCAGTCTCAAACACATTATTAACCTCACTCTGAAATAGATTTGCCTGTTCAAGGTCAGAGCTGTTCTGTTCAAACACATTTGAAGTAACTGATAGTGTTGATGGGTCACCTTCAGGACTTATAAAGTCAAAAACGCCATTTGGTGCCGGGTGACCATCAGTAATTCCCTCAAAAGGGTTTTGACTTTGAGTCTCACTGTTCGTCATAATATCAAAGAAATTATTAGTGGATAATTGATCAAAGACAGTGAGCGTATTGTCGCCTCCAAAGATATCCATTGCTTGGACTGGTGCATTGTTTATGCCAAATGGATCGTCAGTCACTCCTGAGGAAACACTGGTTTCAACATTTTTACTGACTTCAGTTGGGGTGTTTCCAAAATCGTAAGAGTTTACCTCAGTATTTGACTCTGATGAACCAAAAATATCAAGAGTCATTTGATTAAAATCCACAGAAGAACTTAAAGTCGTATCTCCACTTTCTCCCTGAGCTTTTTCTCCAAATGGGTCCTCTTGAATAAAGGCGCTCCCTATATCTACCGATGGAGTTTCCATTGATGGTGTTTCCAAATCCAAAATGTCTGTCAATGTGCCACTGTGTGTATTTGAATCTGCAAAAGCCATGACATCTGCGTTAGGCTCCGTAACTTGAGATGTAAATGCATCGGATGAATCAAGAAAACCAGTGATATCTTCATTCTGAGGCAAAGAGGAGTTGAGGATCTCCTCAAGACCTGATGGTTTTGAAGAGTCTGGAGTGATGAGATCTACATGAATGTCTTCTTGGGAAGGAATAAGAGTCTCATTTCTATCAATCTCCCCAAAAACATCAGAAGCAGGCTTGTGTTGTTCAATTGACTCAAGGTCTGTTGATGGCACGGCCTCTTCAGCAGAGCTTCCATCAGGCAACAAGACAGGATTTTCAAGGCTCTCGGTTGGATTAAGCTCTTCTGCAGCATCACTTAGTTGGTTTTGTGTCGGTTTTATAGGCTCTTGAGGTGTATTTTGAAAGGTCGACTCAGTCAGAGGAGAAGATACAGAAGCATTTTCTTGAATCAGTACAGGGTCATCTTCTGTCCCCCTAATTTTCTCTGGGTCCTTCTCACTTGTAGTTTCTGTTTTGATTTCTGGTGTTTTCTTTATTTCTGACTCCATTTCAGAGGATGAAAAGAGTCTGCCCAGTAAATTTCTAGGTTTGATATCGGGTCTTTTGCCTTCCGTTTTTGTCTCGCTTTTGTTCTCTTTCTTACTTGAACCAGATGTGAAGAGTTTGGAAAGAGGGCTTTTACCTTTAGACCAAGACCCTTTATTCCCTTTATCCATGGCTTTTTTGTTAGCAACCTTTGTGTTGCTTTTATTATCAGATTTTGGAGGCATATCCAACATGTCTGGGTCTTTAGATTCAACCTTAATAATATCTGTAGGTTCTTGATTTTTTGAGGTTACAGCCTTGGGATTACTCTCAATAACCACCTCTTTCTTCATCTCTGCAACCTGTCCCAAATCACATGATTCACTGCCTGGTTTAAATGTTTCTTTATCACATGCTGTCATGTCATTTACCTGCAGTTCATCAAGATTCAAGACTGTTTCCGTCTCACTAATATGTGCCTCATCTGCTTTTGATACACTTTCCTGCATTCCTATAGTTGGAAGGAAAGGATCCTGCATTTGTCTGTCAAAAACTTTGGGATGTTCAACAGAATCATGGCTGTATGGATTGTGCGTTGTGTCAATTAAGCCTTCCTCAGGTGATTCCTCGATTTCTATTCCTGATTCAAAAGTTGTCATATCTCTCTTTGCTGTAACTACATTACCATTGACAGCTGGAGGTTCAACAAAAACCCCAGTAGAGCTTTCAGCTTCTTCTCTGCTGATCTCTGTGTTATTTTCCTCGTCTATACTTAAATTTGAAGAAAAACGGACAGACTTTTTTCTTTTTGTTGGGCTATCAGCTTTCCCATCTTCAGCCAAATTGTGTTCTCTCACAGAGGTAACAGAATTTATGTCTTGGCTTGTCACTTTCCCACCTTTCGAAACTTTGCTTTGCGCTCCAGCTCTATCTACAGTCTTCTGTAATGTTTTTGAACCTCTTGGATGAGTTGTATGAACATCCTCTGAATGTGGTGTTTTAAACCCACCTTTTATCTTGAAGGGAGAGTCGTGTGTGTTTGTCTTCTCATAAACACGAGGTGACAGCTGAACAGATTTGTCCATTTCATCCAGCCCAGAATGAAACTTTTTCTTTTCAAGAGCACTTCTGGAGTTTCTTGCAGAAGAATGGCTGTGATTTGACCAGTCTGTTGTACTTCTTGAGGCTGAGGAAGTATTTTGTGATACAGGGCTATGTCTGTTTTTCTTGTTTTCTGGTGGCCAGCTAATTTTAAGCTTGTTCATGTTGTCAGGACTTTTGAATGGCTCATCTTTATGTCTTTGCTGTCGAGATGATAGTCCTCTTGGGTCATCTACAGGTCCATCAACACTTGTAGGGTCTGTTTTTCTACGCGGTGAGC
The DNA here is from genome assembly GCF_049309525.1 of Garra rufa. Classification (NCBI taxonomy): domain Eukaryota; kingdom Metazoa; phylum Chordata; class Actinopteri; order Cypriniformes; family Cyprinidae; genus Garra; species Garra rufa. The sequence continues at coordinate 28,274,850 of NC_133370.1, read as the reverse complement.
TTAACTTGTTAGTAGGTTCAGGTTCCTCTGTTTTAGGAAGCCAGAGGTCTTTGTGTTGTCTGTGGCCAAAACCCTCATCATAGTTGCCCTTTTTCTTAAATAGCTGATAGTAATGTGATGGGCAGTAGAACTCCCCATAAAGAGCAGAGTAATTGTAAATGCTGTAATGAATAGTACACCAGTAAAGATTCAAAATATACTGTATATAAATAGTACATACTGTTAAGTAAAAATTTCCCAAGGAATCAAGTGTTATCTTATTTATGGAAGCCGGTTTCCGTCACTGAATTAAAAAATAATAATAAAGGTCATGGTGACTTTTTATCTCACAATTGTGAGTTTACACGACGTTTTTCTCTGAATTGTGATACATAAACTTGAAATTGCGAGCTATGAAGTCAGAATTGTGAGAATTCTGAGAAAAAAAAGTCAGGATTGTGAGATATAAATGCGCAATTGCGACAAAAAAGTCAGAATTGTGAGTTTATATATCGTAGAATTGAGAACATATCTTTTTTCCCCTCAGAATTTGACTTTAAAACTCGCAATTGCAAGTTTATATCTCACAGTTTTGAGTAAAAACGGCAGAATTGCAAGATATAAATGCGCAATTGTGCGAAAAATCTTTTTTCTCAGTATTGCAAATTTATATCTTGTAATTGTGACCTTTTATTTACAATTGTAAGTTTACATCTCACAATTATGACTTTTTTTTTCTCTGTATTGCACATTTATATCTCGCAATTACGACTTTTTTTTTTGAATTGCAAATTTATATCTCTTAATTGTGACACTTTTCTCAGAATTACAAATTCATATTTCGCAATTGTGACTTTTTTTTCTTAGAATTGCACATTTATATCTCGCAATTGTGACTTTTTTCTCAAATTTGCAAGTTTATATCTTGCAGAATTGAGAAAATACTATATATTAATCTTTTTTCACCTCAGAATTGGACTTTACAACTTGCATTTGTGAGTTTATATCTCACAATTTTGAATAAAAAAGGCAGAATTGTGAGCTATAAACGCGCAATTGCTAGAAAAAAAGCCAGAATTGTGAGTTTATATCTCGCAATTATAACTTTTTACTCAGAATTACAAATTTATATTTCGCAAAAGAATTGAGAACATATCAATCTTTTTTCACCTCAGAATTGGACTTTAAAACTTGCAATTTTGAGTTTATATCTCGCAGAATTAAGAACATATTGTCTTTTTTCCCCCCTCAGAGCTGGACTGGAGAAAAAAATCTGAATTGCGAGATATAAATGTACAATTGTAAGAAAAAGTCAGAATTGTGAGTTTATATCTCACAATTCTGACTTTCAAACTCGCAAATGTGAGTTTATATCATGCAATTCTGAGAAAAAAGTAAGAATTGTGAGATGTAAGCTCTCAATTGCGAGAAAAAAGTCAGAATTGTTGTTTTATTCAATAGTGGAAACAGGCTTCCATAAATATTTGACTTGTGATTTGATGAAATCAATTAAATATGCAATATGAATTTGATTATGTAGATTATATTTGATCAGATTTTTTGACATTTTCACATGTATTGTCATTATGAATCACAGCTTTGATCAAATGTTCCAGGATTACACTTAAAACCTTTTTTTTAACTGATTTGCCTTCTAACATCTAGGAAATTGATTTCAGAATTTCACAATGGACAATTGCGATCTCTCTCTCTCACCTTAGCTTTTTATTACAGTGTTTGCAGCAGAAACAGTTAATATGTAGGACTAGTTTATCTGCCACCATTTTCTCCATTGGATAAACTGGATTCAGGCATGCAGAGCACATCTCTTTAGCAGGTGACAGGAACTACAACAACAATATAGACATACATGGAATATGAGTTTCTGTATGATATACACAGTATGAAGATCCTCCCTTCTATGGGAAAAATGTCAAAATGGTTTTACCATGCTGTTTTAGAGAAATAATATAATAATAATACAGTTTAGTCTAACTGGTAATAAAAAAGAATAACAAATACTGCTTTGTAAGTATTTTATTTTAGATCATTTAAATATACAGCACTTTTATTAACACTTTTATTAACAATTAATTGCAACAGTACAAAAATTCTTGCTCTGAAAGCATCACAATAAAACTGTTCATTGTAGACACATATAAAATGAGGACCAATAACTCTAATATATATTTATTTAAAATAAAAACTAAAAGTCACCAAAAAATGCTACAAAACAAAATGGGCAGAAAGGTTAATGCTTCTCATTGTTGGGATGACCGAAAGTAACAAACACCTTTCTGTCTTTGCTTTTAGACAGAGAATTTGAGGAGAAGGTCTGGCCAGACCTTTGCGAAACAGGTGAAGCCATTTCTTCATATCTCCTTGGATTTGTAATTACATCATATGAGGCAGACAATTCACTTTCAGACTGTCTGGTAACAAATGTAGATCTTTTGGAAGAGAAGTAAGTATTCCCAAAGCAGTCGATCTCTTCGTATTTCTCACTGACCGTTTTAGTGCCAATGATTCCACTTGCAACCTCAGGAACGCGCTGTACTTCAAGAACGCTGACTTTCCTTCTTGGACTTGGAGGGCTACAAACATGGCTGGCTAAGCATTTCTCAGGGGAGGACTGTTTGAACGTGCTACCTGCATTAGGTTGGTCATTTGCTTTTGGTTGTAAGGATGTAGGAGACTCCACAGGTCTTCTTGCAGCAGAATGAATGGAAATAAACGAAGGCGAGCAGGGGGCGTTTGAGCATGGTTTGCCCATTTGAACCTGATGTGGGACCTCTTTGGGCAGACATCTGTTATCAGTACCCTGTACCTGTTTAGACTGCACAGGTTTTGCTTTACTGGACACAATGCTGATTTTCCTAATGTTTTTAGTATTTGGCGAGACATTGTCTGCATTTAAGGATTCGCTAAACAGGCCTGACAACCCAGCGATGTCTGCCTCAGACTTTAAATTGGAGACCGTGTACAGAGCTTTTTTTATCGCCTCTTCTATTTCCAAGAGTTTAGCTAATGTCTGTTCTTTCAAGTTGATTATGTCCATGCTTGCTTTCTCTAGGTCCTCAAATGCAGACTCAACAGAGGATATGCTCTCGACATCATCTCTTAAGCCCACTGTGTCCGTGCCAGCTCTTGAACAATGTCTGCGTTTCATATTCTTTATTGGCTTGCTAATCCAAACAGGCACGTTCTCAAACAAAGTCTTCAGAGATTTGACATCCACTTCACAAGTCTCCCCCTCTATTTCTTGAACTTTTGACAAAATGATCTTCAGCTCCTCTCGTCTCATAAGGTTTTCGAAGATCTCCATGGCTGCTCTTACGTTGCCCCTCATGATCTCGTCTTTGTGGACGGAGAGTCTCTGGCGGCGCTCGTCTTCTGTCTCTCTCCTGGCTTTCTTTTCTCTCAAAACAACTTTGTTCTCAGAATCACTTTGCTGTTCAATAGTTTGACTGCACTTTGAGGAAACTTCATGTATTTCAGGTGTTGAAGCTTTGGAAGTTTTAGCTTGTTCCTGGATGGTTTCTTTTCGCACAACTTTAATTTTCTTTGGGAAAATTGAGGTTGCATCCGTACTTGTTTTCTTTTCCCCAAAATTCTGAAGAGCAACCTTAAACCCCTTGTTTAATTCATCACCGTCTTTTGAATAACTCTGCAAACACATCCTGATCTCTTCTGCGGCATTTATCCTCTGAATCACATTTTTCTCCATTCCTGTTCTATCACAAGCAAAGGAACCATCATTAAGATGGTCTGTTTTACCTTCGGATGGAGTGTCCGTATGTTGCATGTGGGAATTTTGAACCCATTGCTCGGTGTACTGCATCTTCTGAAAATCTGTAGGATTGCTGAAGTTTGTCATTTGAACTGGTTCATGAATGTTGCATGGTTTTTCCTTAGTTTTGTTTAAAGTTTCCACTGTTTCATTTTTGTGAGCAACTTTGGGTGGGATCGCTGGAGTCTGTTGCTTATTAGGTGAGTTTGGACAAATACGTGGGCTTTCTGCAATATGTTTGGAGCTGGAGAAGATGTGTAATGGCTTTGGTGGAATAACTGGCTTCTGATCTTTAACCTGATTACCAGTTTTTGAAGGGATGGGTGGTGGATGTTCGACTTTTCCTGCAAAAGCGCTAGAGAGCTTTGAACAGTCCGCGTTGGAGCCAACAGATTCTGAATTCAGTGCCGAGATGATCAGATGCTCACTTCCGGTCACTGAAACCGAAGAAGACAATTCAGTATCAGATGAAGGCAAATGAACAAAACTCTGCTTGCATTCTACAGTCCCTGAGTCATTTGTAATTTTGCTTTGCGTGTGCCCAGACTGTCTAAATAACATTGCTGCCTTGAAATCTCCTTTAGAAATATTAATGCTAGACTTCTCAAGAGACTGGAGTGTCTCTTGCATATTACCTCTAACAATTTCCTCTCTGACTAAACTTCTCTGCCCTGTTGAAGCACTTCGTAACGACTGAATAGCAGCCTTCACATCACCTTTAACAACATCTGGCTCTGACTCTAAAACCTGAGGAATGTTATCTATCACTCTTGAGTCATTTTCTATACTAACAACTAGTGTGTTTTCTCTCTCTCCCACTTTATTCTGACAAAAAACTCTTTCGTTGGGTCCCTGATCTTTTTCTATATCACTAACCTTTCGAAATGTTGTAGTAATCCGCTGGTTACTCAAGGAGGATGTTGTAGACTGCTCCACTGTTGTGTTGCTTTGGCTCTGAGATGATTCATTTAGATTATATAGCTTTCCAGGAGTGACAGGTTCTCGTTCTACTCTCATGCTTTGGTTCTTTGCCCTCTCCAGGGATCTTTTGGCAGCCTTAACATCTCCTGAAATGATTTCCTCCTTAATTACTTTCCGTTCACTTTCTTCTGAGCACATTTCTTCTGCTTCTATATTCAGATCATAAATAGTGCCTGGTTTGATGACCTCACGTTCCACATGCATGCTTTGTTGCTTTGCCCGCTCCAAGGATTCAAGAGTCGCCCTAATGTCCCCAGAAACAATTTCCTCCTTCTGGACCATGGCTGACTGTTTGACTGCCTCATCAAGTTGTTGTTTGGCTGACAAAATATCACCCCTGACGATCTCCTTTGGCATGCAGTTTCCAACGTCCAGGTCTGTGGAGACCTCTGAGAAAACCTTTTTGACATTCTTCACGTCTCCTGGTACAACATCCAAGACGGTTCTTTCCACTTGCTCCCTTTGTTGATTTAGGTGTCGCTTTGCTTCCTTTACATCACCTTGAATAATTTCAATTTTATCTTTAGAAGTATCTGACAGTTCCTCCTCAGAAAGTTCTTGTTGTAGACTCTTAAGGTCACCCTTTTCTATGCAGCTTCGATACAAATCAACATTTCCTCTTTCGTTTTGTTCCAGTCTGCAAGACGGTTTGGTTTGCTGGCTGTGGACTGTAGCAAGAAGGTTGCCAATGGTGGATTTGACATCTCCTCGTGCAATGTCTTGCAACTCAGTCGCACTGCTTTGACAGTGGAGGGAATACACCATCATCTCTGGCTGCCCACCTTCAGATTCTTGCATCACCAAGCCTGACTTGATAGATTTTTGTTGGATGAGCAAGTTCTCAATAATTTTAACCGCTTCCTGGTTCTTACACTCTGCCTCAGGGTTATCTGTGGATCCAAATGGGATTTCAAGCACTGTGCTGTGCATCTTGCCTTGTTCGTCCTCTTTAAGTAGAACAACTTTAGGTTTCAGGTTCGGTTTGAACAGCAACTGCAACATTATGTTCCTGATGTTTCCTTCAACAACTTCCTCCTTTTGAACTGTAGGTCCCTCGTTTTTCACAATCTGATATTTGGCCATGTTTACATACTTATAATCATTTGCCTGGATGATGATTCCACTTGAATGAATGAATGAGTAATGGCAAAGGCGGTAAAGTATGTCTGTCACACTCTCTACAGTGATTTTGTCCAGTGGCGTAGTCTCGAATAACCAGGTTGTGCTTTTGACATCTGCCTTAGGGATTGCTTCCTTTGAGGAAGCAAGCTCTTCTGTAGATTCATCTGTCTTTATTTTGTCTAAGGGCTGTGATTCAAATAACCATGTGCAACGTTTTACATCTCCTTTTGTGTTATCCTCCCGATGTACAGTTGTCAATGTGTTCTCATCTGGCTCACCTTTTAGAGTATCAATAGCTTGATTCTCAAAGAGCCAGGTTGAGGTACGTACATCACCTTGTTGAACGTCTGTAACACTCACCATTCGCACAAACTTCTTTTGGCTCGCTTGCTCAGTCTCAAAAAGTTGCTTACTTTCTTGCACACTTTTCCCATTGCCTATATCTTCAACAACCCTCACCGATGGCCCTTCACGAGATGTGAAGGAATCAAAAGGCTGAGTCTCAAACTTCCAACGTGCTGATTTCACATCTCCCTTGCGCACATCCTCTTGTGTAACCGCACGGATGACGTAGATTTCTTTGTCTGCTTGGATGGTATCCAGTGGCTTGGTTTCAAACATCCACCTTGCACCCCTGACATCTCCTCTCATCACTTCCTCTTTCTGCGCAGTGGTAACTTCATGAAACTGTCCGTCTTTGTCTCTTATTGCATACAATGGCTGGGATTCAAAAAGCATAGTGCTGGACTTCACATTACCACTTCCGCTTGTGAGCTTCTCAACACTTATTGACTGGTGCTCAAGTAGTTTGTCTTCATCCTGGATTTTGTCCAGAGAGAAAGTTTCGAAAATAAACTTCTTGCTTCCAACATCACCACCCTCAACATCACTGACGCTGTGACTTATTCTGTCCTCCTTCTCATTAATTTCACTAATAGGCTGATTCTCAAACAGCCAAGTGAATTTGTGGACCGATCCTGACTGAATTTCGCTTTTTTGCTCATTAGAGTCTTTGACACATTCACTTCCTATTTCATGAAGCGACTTGGATTCAAAGATTTCCTTGACACGAGAGACATCTCCAGACTGAACATCCACCTGACTGACATATCTCACATTTTGGTCAGAATCTGTTTGATTTATTCTGTCCAAAGTTTCAGTTTCAAACAGGTGTTTCACAGTCTTTACATTCATATCACTTTTTATGTCTTCCTGCACAGTGCTGCACAATTTCAAACTTAAGTCCTTCTTGTCCTTAATGTTATCCAATGGCTGTGTTTCAAAATACCAAGTGTGTGACTTCACATCAGCTTTTGGCACTGGCTCTACATCCTGGTTCCTTTCTGATTTCTCATACAAAATGTCCATTGGTTGTGTCTCAAACAGCCATTTGCACGTCTTCACGTTACCCTTTTGAAATTCCTCCTGCGTTACTGTCACATCTGCTTCTTCCTTACTCTTTACATTGATGCGATCCAAATGTTGTGTTTCAAACATCCATTTAGCTGTCCTCACATCACCTGCCATGTCCTCTTGCCTTGTAATGCCCTTGATGAGCTCTACTTTTCCACTACCTTCTTCAATTTCATCTAAGGGTTTCGTCTCAAACATCCATTTGTAATTCTGTACATTTCCTTTGATGCATTCTTCTCTACTGACAGTCGTAACCTCATGGAAATTTCCTGCACAGTCTTTAATTGCATACAACGGTGTGGTTTCAAATAGTGAACGGTTGCCTTTGACATCCCCAGCTGTAACATCGTGGATATGACTTTGTGAGATGTTACTAAGAGGTAAGGTTTCAAAAAGGTTCTTGAAAGTCTTCACATCTCCTTTCTCAACATCTTGAACTTTGTTTTCACCATCACTTGCTGTTTTCCCAACACTGCATTTCTCAAACTGTAACTTCTTGTCTTTAACTTCACCTTTTTCATCACTTGACACCACCACTTTCTTGAGCTGTCCCACCTCATAGCTGTCTTTCAGAGTGTCCATAGGCTGAGTTTCAAAAAGCCATAGTGTGGATCCTACATTTCCTCCAACAATCGCCTCCTTTTCTGAAATTTCACCCTCAGACTCTCCTTTAAGAGATGACAGGGGTTGGTTTTCAAAAAGCTTTAGTTTGTTATGAACATCTGCTTCCCCAGAGATGTCCTCCACTGTTCCTTTGAACTTTTGTTCTTCCACAGCACCTTCATGGATCGCATCAAGCGGTTGGGTCTCAAACATCCATTTTTTCTTATCAACACCACCTTTCTGGGCCTCCTCAAGTGAGATCCCGCGAATGATCTGCACACCAGCTCCTTTATTAATATGGTCCAAGGGTTGAGTTTCAAAAAGCCATCGTGCTGTTTTGAATTCACTGCTTTGGATTTCTTCTCTACAGATTGATTTGATTTCATGGATTTTGCCACTGCTATCCCTAATCGCACAACAGGGATCTGCTTGAAAGAGTTTGACTGTTTTCTTCACATCTCCTTTGTTCTCCTGAAGTTCTGATTTGAGTGTTAGGAAGTGTTGGTCTTCAACAGAGCAGCAGCGGCCTAAAGCGTCTAATGGTCTGGATTCAAACAGGAGACGTGTACCTGTCACATCTCCCTTCTGAACAGGTTCCTTCAGTACAACCTCCACGATTTCCTCATTCTCTATTTTTGACTTACTGATTGAATCTAGGGGTTGTGTCTCAAACAACCAGGTGGCCGTGCGAACATCTCCTTTGACCACACCTGGCCTCTCTCCTGCTGTTGTGTGCTGACTATCAAACATCGAATGCTCAAACAAAGAGGATTTGCTCCTCACATCCCCACCTTGAAGATTTTCCTCATTGAGAAGTTTTTTAGTTTCATGTGGGTCTCCAATATTGTCAAGAGTCCAGTTCTCGAATATCCAGCGCATGGACTGGACTTCTGCCTGATATGCCGTGTCTGCTGCTTGTGGATTTATTGCATCTATCAGTTCATCGTCTACATCATCAAGATTCATTTTCAATTCAGGATGAATGTGTTTAAAAAGACGTTTCAGTTCGCTTTTTTGACGTTGCTGGTAGAACTCTGAGAAGGTCTCTTTTGGAGGTGGTACAGGGAGGGAGTTCTGTCTTTGATCCTTTTGAAGTGATTCCAGAACCTGGGGTCTTGGTAGAGGAGGTGGAGGAGGAGGAAAATCATCATCTCCACTGGCTGCATCTGTCACTTTTATCTGTTTGGCTACTCCTGCCATCTTGGATGTAAAGAAGAAGTATGAAGGCTCAAGTTACTCTCCACAATGCACTGAATTAAACTCCAAATTAAAACACTGTTAAAATAAAACTGTTAGTATTATTAAAAGCCATACTTTACCTTTTTCTGAGTTTAGCTGGGAATAGCTGATTTAGTTCACTGCACACGTTCATGTGAGGTTTGACGTCATTCATGACGGTTTTCAGCCTTGTTAGTAGAAAATTCATGCTCCATACAGTGTTCAAATACAGTTTCATTTGCAAACTTAAAAAAACTTAAAGAATAGGAACAAGAATATTTCTAGAGTATGGTTCATTGCAGCCAAAACCAAGTGCCATCTATAATGACAACTAAATGCAGGAATATCATAACATATAGTGGGTTTTTTATGTTGATCTAATTGTAAAGATTTTTCAAAAACACTACAAACTGTCTACATTTTTTTCATGCTTGTGCCTTTTTACCTGTTCTGTTTCAAACAGTAAACCAGTTTGAATTACGCACACCATATAAATTTTTTTTAAACGGCATACCGATACAAGTGGCTAAGCAACGTAGACAGTGATCGTGAATTGAAAGGAGATCCCTGTTAACTGCATACACTTCTGACTAATGGCTAAAATCTATTAATAACACACAACTAATTCTTTAACTGGGCTTTCAAACCAATTGTAAATGGCCATTAACAGAAGCCAGAGATGCTGAAGATGAACACAAAGAGGAGAAAATACTGTAGCAGGCAGTGCAGCTCACTGTTCACAATGCAATAAATATTTAAAGAAAATCCAAATACTGAATTGGGGGTTTATATGAATGTCTCTTTGAGGGGAACTGACTTCTTCAGAAAAGTTCAGATGGTATTTTATTTTCATGTTACCTCCATATTATGCATATTAATGTTGTATTTAAAAGCACAGCACTAATTTGTTTACAGCAGTAACCAAGTAAACAATATATCACAGCTGTTCCATAAGTGCCACTTGCTGTCAGACAGTGAATCTGCATTTTCATTCAGACCATCTGCTGATTTTGTTTTGTGCCGTTGTTTTATGTAGCATAATTTCACAAAGCTACGGCTATACTATTCTGTTTTTGCTTAAAAAAACTTTTAATCATACAGTCTAGATTTAAAACTACTCATACCATAGTTTGAGCAGTTTGGATCAAGATTAAAATTCAGTGGTTCTGAAACAGTTTCACACAATCTGATAAAGGCACAGTCAGGCAAAAAATTTGATAAACTGTGAAAGTGCCAGAATCCTACAGGTTATTGGACAAACTACCTAGCACTGTTAACAAGGCTACATTTTACAACATCACCGTTACCATGGCTGTGATTTTGATTTAATTATAATGCTACATATCCAGCTTGTGTGAAAATATTGTAATAATGCATTGCCAAATGAATCCTTCTTGCTTTTTTTAAATCAGTCACAAGAGAGTCTGTGTAATTTGCATTCTATATGTTTCTAAATGAGTCACACAGCACCTATTAGCATTAGTCATTAGTCACACAGCAGGCTCACATAATGATCCTGACTTAGAAAGTCAGCCAGAATGGTTGTTCATACCTTGCTTTGTTTTTTCTTCTTTCCGCTTGAGGTCAAGTGCTCCTGGAACACACTCCCCTGAGAAAGAAGCATGATTCATTATTCCTGCCTTAGAAAACACTCAAGACTTCATTCGCATAAAGCTGTTTTTAACAACACTCACTTATTGAGTGACTGAGAAAAAGTGTTGTACTGTAAAATGAGCATGTACCAGACTTCACAGCATTGCATGCATGTGTGTGATCCAGTCTGAGCACTTGACCTTAGAGATGCCTGTGTGCTGTGAGTGATATGACAAATGCGATGAGCACTCACTTGCTGTTCGATATATCCTGAGGGGTCTGCAGCTGCTACCTTTGAGAGGTAAATGGCAGATCTGTCTTTCACACTTGGGATCGGAGACGGTGTGTATTTAGGTTTGTGCTCTTGATAGAAGGCAGATTCTCTGTCTTTCTTGAAATGTTTCTTATCATCTAATTCGCAGGGGAAAAAACAAATGGTGAAAAACTAAAATCAGAAATGATGCATAAAGTAAAATTAGTGACTCATGTATTGCATATGCAACTTGTTGGATCTAAATAATAAAATGTATATCAATACTTGTTAGTTTATTGATTATGGCACTTTTTAATGTATTATTAACTTGTTTTTAGAGGAAGAATTTTTGGCAACCCTCTACAACGTGAGTAAAACAATCAAACTGAACCAAATGACACACCCATATTTTGCTGATTATTGCTGCTGAAAATGGTCAATTTTTGTCTGGGCTGTACTATTTGGTCGACCAAGGAAAAACCTTTGGAGAGCTATAAAATGGCAAAAGTTATAACAAATCAAGGAGAAGAGTGTAAAAACTGCCATTTGTGGTTGACCAAACTGAACCAGGATTTCCAGGGCAGGAATCTTGACAACATTTGTGTATGTCGATAGTGGGCGGAACTAATGTGCAAACTGCAATCTCATTGGCTAATGCTCACTTATTATCATACTTGTTTTGATTTCAGCAAATCAGTTAGAGCGAACACGGATAATGTAATGTAAATGTGACACAAATGACCTGAAACACATCTGTGGCATGTTATCTAAGCTGATTTTGTCATGAATCTTTGTTCATAAAAATATATTAAACTCAAACCCAAGGCTCATAAAACATTTTTATGTTGGATAATAATTCAAAAGTAGGCTAGAAATAAGACAAGAGTGACCTGACACAGTTCCTTGGCCATTTAGTGGCTCTGATAGTGGAGTAAATATAGACAGGCGCTGGTTTTGGTATGCTTTTATCTGTGCGCTATTATTATACTTCAAGGACCTACGGAAACTATTTGGTTCACACATACTATATATGAAATTTACACTTGCTAAAGTCAGTTGTCTGTTTACATCTTAGATATGCTATTACAATTTGATTGTACTTTATTTCTTAGCATGACCTCTAACTAAACAAAAACAGTTGTGAAATGCCAAAAATGAACAAAAGTGGTTTGAGCCTAATTGTGGCGCTTTTCGAGGTTTCACATTCTCAATGAACAAAACACCAAGCTTCCCTCATTCATTAGCCTTTTTACCATATAGATTGTGAATTTTTAACATCACTGAAGCATTTTTATAGATTATTTTTAAAATCAGCATCCAAAACCAACTGTGTATACTGGGTAAAACGGATATTACAATGATAGAAAACCGTTATTTAGCTGACACCAGAAATAAGTTAATTCTTATCGAACAATCAAAAACTCTTTTATCTTATTGAAGATTCTAAATGCTGAATTACAGTAGATCTTATAGACTTATCATTCTTGATATGTGATGTAATTTTATAGCAGCAAAAGAGCACATCAAATTATGGTAAAGCTGCTATAAGCTTAAACAAAACAAAAGTTTTCTCTATGAGGCGAGAAGCACTAGAGGCAGCACAGGTCTGTCAGCTGTAACTAATGACTATATTCGAGCATACCTCTGTTTTTCACATTGTAAGCTTTCACAGGACAAAAGGACAGGGTCCATCACTGGCGCCACTCACGAGTCTGGGCTTAAAACCTTTGTATAGCTGGATGAGCACACAAAATAACAGGGCCATACAATACTGAGGTCTAGCGAGACGTTACTGTTTAGCAGAGAGAGATATCATCAAGCTGTTTACAAGGCTGAATTTTGAGCTCTCTGATTTGTTAAAAATGCATTTTGTCAAATTATTTAAAAAACGAATGAGCGAATAAGAATCAGCAGTAGCAGCAAAATGAAAATACTGTGTGTAAAGTATGTGATAAAAGTGCCAGCATGCATTTTCATTTACATGAAAGGTGTTATCAAGGAATGTATACTGTAGTTATGAACAAGATCATAGGCATCTTTTGTGTCAAACATTGACGCTTCCTTTTTCATACAATAATTTAATTTAGAAGTGGTTCAAATGGTCTAAACATTTATTTATATCTGTGCTACAACTTATTAGGTCTCTTTTATATATTTCAAAGATGATCAAACCAGATGAATGAAAGTGTCACAGAGGCCATCTCTCATTCATAGCTATTCATGAGCAGGAATGGAGGGCACAGCTATTAACGTCCTAGAATGTGAGTGCTTTTGTGCTGCTGACAGCTGTCCAAATTATTGTGATATGCGCTTGGTATTTATTCTCTTCAGCTGCCTTCCTTAGTTTCCTGTGAGTGCTCAAAGGTCTTGTTAAAGCCACAACAACTTAAAACCACGCTTAAAATAGGGCAGTAAGGACAAAAGCATGTTTAGCTCACATGATATTAGCCACTGTATATTCAATAAGATGATTTCAGGTGGTATTGACACTTTTGTTCGAAAGTTTTAAGTGGTAGGATTTTTAAAAAACAGAAATTAATAGTTGTATTCAACAAGAACACATTAAAATAATCAAAAGTAAAGACTTTTATTGTGCAATAAAATAAATTCTGTTATTTTGGACTTTGTATTCATTAAAGAATCCTGACAAAATGTTACTGTTGTTTCTAAAGCAAATCAGCATATTAGATGGTTTCTGAAGCTTAATGTGACACTGAAGACTGGAGTAATGATGCAGAAAATTCAGCTTTGTCATCCCAGGAATAAATTACATTAAAAAAAGAATAATAATAATAATAACTAATAACAATATTACTGTCTTGCTGAGCATAAGAGACTTCTTTAAAAACTTTTGAACGTTCATTTGTGTATATATTTGTTATTTTAACATCCTTGTTGTTAGAGCTCAGGTTAAATATCTAACTTTCTACTTGGGGTTAATTATTATACATTTAAGGTAATTATCATTATCACATTATCACAGCAGAAGACATGTAGCTCAACATCAATGAATCATTTGAAATCTGCAGGCTGAATCATAGACAACATGACTATGTTCTGGTATAATTAAGGAACAATTTTAATTTAACTAAATGTCATAATATATATATAAATATCTTAATGTATACTATTTACAGGCTTCCTGTCCACACTGATTACTGTACTCACAGAGTGAATTGCTGGTTCCTGATAGCAGGTCTTAAAAGCCTTCGAAGTCTCAGTCTTGTATATTTCCGCAGGTGATGACTTGTGTGTCTCTGTGAGCGCTCATCTGACTCGGATGCTGTCTGTAGTGGTAGTCCTGTCTCACTCTGTCCCTCTCTAATGGGTGACAGCTGATTTTTATCACTGCTCACGGCGGAGCAGGGATGAGGCCAGCCTGCTATTTTGGAAGCAGCATGGGCGGTATTCCACACGCCTGAGTCAATCAGCGCTTATGGAAGTGACTGGGGTACAGCGAACCCCCTTGAGTATAATTCCCACAATTCCCACATTACACTAGATTTGCTTCCTAATGCCATCATATTTGAAAGGTACTGAAATATAAATTAAGCAAATTAATTTTAGTGGCTTTTTGGTGGATTGTTTAGAAAGTGTCTCATGTAACATCTCTATTTTTGTAACTGTTTATGAATTAAAATCCTAAAACTGAACACTGCTAATAGGAACGACATGCCCTGTGACGTTTGGTGTGGTCGACAGAGCTTGGTAATACATCTCAAAATAATTAATTCACTAACTAAAGCCATAAATGTACTTGTGAGTATTAATACTTACGAATTGTTGAAAAAGAGCCTGCAGTATTCTGAGGCAATATTGACTAAATTCTGTTGAAGTTACATAATTAAGTTTTAATATGGTCTCTATAAGTGTGGGAAATATAATAAGACTATACATATACAGATAAATACAGAACTTGTGGGTATTAAGACTTTTATGGCTTAATATAATGTAAATGATTTCTCTTATTGGAATATGTAGTAGAAAACCATCAAAGATTTACGCTATTTTAAAAAATCTAAGTCGTTGTATACATGTTGGGGCGCCATTATTTCAATGATGTGAAATGATGTGCTACGTTGCTATTTTTACCGCAACACAACTCGGAAAACTAAAATACTGATATGATGACCACAGCTACTGAAAGAGCTTACAGGTGGCGATGGATAAAAGCGTAGGCGTACCATCAATTTTTCCCCACAAAGAGTCTAAACGCCCCTAGATATCGAGTGAAATCCACGCTGGGAAACTCCTTCAGTGGCTGCGGTGTAATGACAAGTGTCAACATGTTTACATCCTGCTAGGATGGCATCTAGGGTTTCTTTTCTCTGCCATTGTAAGCTCTTTCAGTTGCTTTGGTTTACTAAAAGCCTCAAAGGCATCAGGGCTAAAGTGGAGAGAACAAAGACGCAGGTCTTTAGGAAGTTTTATTCGTCCACAGGCATCTTCCCATTCTTTTCTCCTCTTCTTATCGACAGGAAAGCAGTGAAGACTTACAGTACATCGCTTCTCTTGTTGCCCTTTGACTGAAAATTTAACAATGTGCCATTGTATCAGTATTTTATTTTCCGAGTTGCTTATTCCAAGCTGTAAAAGTATCTAAAATACTTTTACGGACACTGTATAACATAACATTGTGGGTGGGTGCAGCAGTTTTGTTTCTCTCAAATAACAATAATCCAAAGACAATGAATCAGTCCAGTCCAAAGTGTTACTCAAGCGTGATGAATGTAAGGTCAGTGGATGGCATATGTGTCATAACTGTCAACATATGCCGCATTTTACATCTTCTGAATGCATTGTGCACATATATACATGTCCTCACAACCAGTCCTGCTCTAAGTACTCATTGAAAACTTGTGAAATAGGACTTACTATTTACAGACAGGATTTTGTGTATGTGACGGTAAGTCGAAACTATTCTGTTAGGATTATCTAAGGAATATTTTTAACACTGACACAGCCGGCAGATTCCTTCTCTACAGGAACTTCAGTTGGCCCCACATGCTTGTGTTGGAAGACTTTAGATGCCAAGGTTTTGTCTCACACAGGGACAAAGTTCAAATGACCTTTGACCTCAGAGTTACTGACTAACATCACAGCCGAGTTAAGAAGAATGAATAAACTGGTAAATATGACTCATTTACACTAGTTGTACAAATAATTAGGTGTTTTTATAATGCGTTAATCAACTTACCATTCAGTCCAATGGAGGATTGGGTGACATATCCAGGAACCCCACTAATTGTCCTCCTCCTCAATGTCTCATTGAAGGTTGTTTCCTTCTATCAAGGTAATTAAAAATAGATTTCAAAGATATAATGTAGTATTATATTAATATTAAGTTAAGTATGAATATTTAGAAATATTTATTGTTTAATTATATTTTAGAATATTAGGATAGGTTAACAATACATTTGTAAAATAAAATCTAAGTAATAGTAATTTTAAGGAATTGTTGATTTATTTTTCTATTTATTTATTTACATTTTTTTAATTTTTAAAAACATGTGTGAATTCATATTCAACTGCTTCCAAACCCTGTTTGATGTAATTTTTTTATATCATATTTGTTTTATTTATATATAACTGAAAATTGTATTACTCATCTATAATATAATATAAATTCTATTAATTATTAATGATAATAATAACATTACTAAAAACTTGAGCAATTTTAATAGAATTTTGGCATTTTTGTATCAATTTTTATATTTAAAATAGATACTATTGAACAGACTCTGAAACAGTGTTATTTTAGTATTAATTATATACTACTTTAATTGATATTTTGAATTAGCCTTTATTTCCTAATTTTTTTAGTTAATATCTATTTAAGATAAAATATAAGTAATAATATTATTAATGTATTGTTGATTTATTGTATGTATATATATATATATATATATATATATATATATATATATATATATATATATATATATATATATATTGTGGTACTTTTCAGTTTGAATATGTTTTATATATTTTCCATTTGCATAAGAAAGCTTTAATAATTAAACTATAGAGTGCTAATTACTGTGAAACTGTCTCAAAGGGTTAATTGAGATATAAAGTGCAGGGCAGAGAAAATGTTGCAGACTGCTGAAGATAGAGCTTCCTGTTTTGATCTGCAAAAATACTGTTGAAAGGTTAACAGGATGTGCTTGCAGGAAACGTCTGCTGAAGACACCAGCAGAAGATGCACGGAAGAGTGATAACTGATATATAAGTCTGTCTCTAAAAAGAAGAACTCAGAAGCACTTGAGGGAACTTAGAAGATTTTTGGCTTCTCCAGCGCTGTGTGTCTTGCTCTTGATTTCTCCTATTGTTGAACTTAATAAAACTTTTAAACTTTTGATAGATTGACTCCTGAACCATTTTTGAACACGCATGAGGACTATTTGAAAGTCCAACAATTTGGTGACCCCCGACGTGATGGTAAAAGGAGTTTTTTAGGACAAAGGGAAATATCTGAATTCAACACAAAGAGCCGGCTCATAATCAAAAGGTAAGCAGAAACCTTTTTAATTAAATTCTGCGATTGAATATTCTAAATGAAGTGTTGAATTTGGACTATTTTCTGATGTCAGTGGAGAAATCAACAGTAAAAGTGAAATAAGTTGTGTATTAAGGCTGTGTGTTAAATAAGATATAAATAGAGGCTGTGTGCAAAAGGCTGTGTGCAAAAGGCTGTGTGCAAAAGGTTCTGGAATAAAATTAAGTCAGAGGGATTTTACAGAATTCCACACTTGACGAAGGTGGTACTGGCGTAAAATCTAAAAAGCCTCTCCCTGACTGAGGTACTGGTGTACCCAGTATAAAAAACTGAATTGACTGGAATGCTGTAAATTACTAGTGTCGCTGCGCGCAAGTGGCGAACTAGGTAGATGTATCTGTAACTCCGAGAGGAGATAACAGAAAAGCAGAGCTCTACATAATTTACGAGCAAGAAATTTGACAGAAGTTTGTTGATTTATTTAGATTAGGGACAGTTTAGGTGCATTGGAGCGTGACTGACGCTAGCGAGGGACAGACTAGGGAGCGCGCAGACCATAAAAGACGTCATGGAGGGTGAATTTGACAGGGAATGTACGGAATATGACTGTCCAACTCTTGGACAACAGTGGGATGAAATGATTGAAATTGTAAAAACCCAAACTGATCCAAAAGATATGAAAACACGCATGCTAGAATTGGAAACTTGTAAACATGAAATGATTGAACATTTTGGTGATGATTGCATGGAGAAAAAGGGTTCTCTGTTTCAGAAAGTAGGGGTGAAAGAAAAGAGAGCGCAAGAAGCTCTTCAAAGAAATAGAAAAGAGGAAGTGGGTTTACTGCAAAGACGAGCACACGCGAAGAGAGAGAGAGAATTAGATGCTGATCGCAGGAAATGGGCCAGAATAACTGCCGCGGCCGCCATTTTAAAACCAAAAAAGAAGGAAGGAGAAAAGGGCGAGGTCAATGTTAAACTGAGCAAGAAGCAGGAAGCCGAGGCTAGTTCTCCCCCCCCTCCTACAGCTCCTGCTGTGCAGAGACTATATCCAGATCCCCCACCCCCCTACAATCCAAGTACAAGTCAAAAATCGAAACAGCTGCCTCTCAGGAAAATTATGAAACAAATGCCGCTGTACAAAGTAAAAGGTGGAACTTTGGAATTGGATGAGGAAGGCAGTCAGGGTCGTAGAAGTAGCATGGTAGAATTCCCCGTTGAAGATGAGGACGAAGGTCAGACCCATAGAAGAGAATTGAAGGATGAGGACAATGAGGATGAAGTGAATGAAGATGAGAACATAGAAGGTGAAAAGGATTTTCCAGTAGGTGAAGAAATAGTAGTTGAGGGGCAAGGAAAGAAAGGAAATGGTAAGAAAAATAAGAAAGATGAGAAAGATAAGAGGGGTATGAAAGAAACTAGTGACAGTGACTCAGACAGTGACAAAGCGTATGTTAAGATGGAGGGCACATTTGCAATCAGTAAGGGTGAAAGGGTACAGATAGGGAAGAAAACCAAAGAAAATCTCCCTAGCACACTTCAGCCCAGATCCAGCGCGAGACTGAAAGAGATGTTGCTAGGAAAACAGTGGGAAGGGAAGACTG
>NC_133370.1:28238349-28255298 GCF_049309525.1 Garra rufa | reverse complement strand
GATATAATATAAATTATATTTATGATGACTTTATTTTTTTGTGAAATTTTTGTTCTTCTAAATAGTAATATTTATGTTTAATGTGCTTTTTATTTTAGTTCAGTTTTAGTTTCTTATTTCTAGTTCATTTTAGTGCTTCTACTTTTTTTTCATATTTACATCAATTAACAAAAAATGTGTTTTCCATAGATTTATTTTTTTGTTATAGTTAACATTAATAACCCTGGGCTGAGCATATAATTTAGTGATTACATTAGAAGAAAAGCATACATGCTCTTTTCCTGAGTCATGACCGCCCATGTTGTACAAACACAAACAGAAATAAACATGACGTGACTGTTACACGCACCTGATGAGCCTTGTCCTTTTTGGCATTGGTGACAGTAGTATCACCAGAATAGACTTTCTCCCACCCCGTCGGTGCCTCCCTCCACTGTGAGGTAATGTGACTCACGGGGCTGGTTTTGGCCTGCGATGTGACGTTGAGCCGAGGGCTGCTGGCGTACTTCTTTGACTCAAACAGGGCCCTCCGAGTGTAAGGACCCACCAGGTCTGGCTGGGGCAGCATTTCCATTGAAATACTTCTAGACAAAATGCTATTTGGCCCACTGAGGGACTCATATCTCCTCCTGTGATTACTCTCTTCATAGTTTGATCTTCTTAGTCCAGGTGACTGTGGGATGCAGAGATCTACGTAAGCCACAATTCATTGAGAGTGTTTCTATTCCACCTAATATATAATCAAACAAAATGATTATACCTTAGACCAGTCCTCTTCTCTGTCAACATCTGTGAGCTCCACACAGCTTTCATACCTAGCAAAAACAGTCAGGTTTAGGCCATAAATGTCAAGGAATGGATTCAGAACAGGTGGAATCTGGTACATAGAATATGGTAGTCAGCATATTTACTTTTCAACAAGCTGAGAAACAGGTGTCCTTCTGTCCCAGAACAACACCTCTGATGTAGTCCATGAACTATGACCTCCAGAGAGGCTCTTAAGGGACTGACTTCTTCTCAAGGTAAAGCTCATCTTAGTGGAGAAAACACATTGGTGAGTAAATCAAACACAAAATAACTTTTAATTATTAGCTTTGGTAATATGCACTATTAAGAGTTTCCCCTCAATAAACTACGATCAAATATGGCATTAATATCAGGCATTAATATACATATAATATAATATAACTAGCTATAATTAACTTCCTTATAATATTATAAGGAACTAGTAAATTGGACCTTAAAATAAAGTGTTACCGTAACTTTTAATTTATAGGATCAGTAAGATTTTTAATGTTTTTTAAACAGTCTCTTTTGCTCATAAGTTCTATTTATTTGATCAGAAATATTTATTCTATTTTTTATTCTATTTATTCTATTTATTCTATATATTCTATTTTAATATACTTTAAATTATATTTTATTTCTGTGATGCAAAACTGAATTTTCAGCATCATTACTTTAATCTTCAGTGTCACGTGATCCTTTAGAAATCATTCTAATATTCTGATTTATTATCAATGCTGGATTTTTTTGGATTTCTTTAGGATTCTTTGATAAATAAAAAGCTCAAAAGAACAACTTTTATTCAAAATCGAAATATTTTCTAACAATATAAGTCTTACTATCACTTTTTTATAAATTTAACACATCCTTGCTGAATGAAAGTATTAATTTCTTTCAAACAAACGAAGAATGAATAAAAAATACTGACCCCAAACTTTGAACGGTAATGTATAATTGTTACACAATTTTTCCATTTTAAATAAATGCTGTTCTTCTTAATGTTTTATTCATGAAAGAATCCCGATTAAAGTATCACAGGTTCCAATCAAAGCAGCACAACTGTTTCCAACATTGATAATAAATCAGCATATTAAAATGATTTCTGAAGGATCATGTTCAGCTTTTTTCTGAAGGATCAAATTCAGCTTTGCATAAAAGAAAAAAATTATGTTTTAAAGTATATTAAATTAGAAAACTATGTATCTAAATTGCAATAATATTACACAATATTGTGTTTTTTAAATAAAGCAAAAAAGGCTTCTTTAAGAAACATTCAAAACCTCAAATGTTTGAATTAAATAAGTAACTGATTAATGATTGAAATTATGAAGTTTGATATTTTACTCTACTTTGTGTAGACTGTCACGGATTAGGCAGGAACACACGGACGTAAATAAAAAGACGTATATTTAATAAATCCAACGGAATACAGGCAGACACAGGAACACCAGGGGAAAACATCCAGTAAACATCAAAGACCGACAGCATTGAGGGGAAAACACACACACTAAATAGACAGACTGATTACACATACAGGTGGAGACAATGAGGGAGAAACCAAACACACTCTGAACTGCGGGGGAGAATGGGAGAAACCAACATGAAAGTCCGGGGGTGTGACATAGACATTACCACCTTTGGTGTGCTTTATATTTCTAATAGCTCAGTGACCTGATAATTATTCCATACATATATATCATGTTTTTATTGAACTGTCTTCAATTTTAAAGGCACAGCATAGATTAAAGGATCAAGTAAAAAAAAAAAAAGATTCAATTATTTAAATTTTTTTTTTAACTTTTTCAATAAATTCAACAAAAACTTAAAAAAAATTTAAAACCTATTACAGATCTTGAAAATAATTGTTAATCCAGCCTAACACAGCACCAGTAAAACACTTTAGTCACATGATCCACCTGCTTGTCAGCCCTTCTCTCATCTGACTCAGTTAATGTTTATCATTCATATGCTTTGTTACATTACACATTGAAGGCTTTGCTGGACTGTGCAATTTTAACATAACATGCACAAACAGCTACAAAGTGGAAATCTTTTTTAAAATAATGCACACAGGAACGAAATAAAAGTGACATCATGGATTTTAAATAAGAATCAATACATGTAAAACCTAGTTACAGCAGTTAATTTTGTATGACCAAATGTTCACTAGCCTACATTTGAGTGATTTGCTTACGCATGAGCCTAAATATGACTTTAAGTAGCCAAAAAACTGACAAAATATTACATCAATTCATCTTTAGCTAGAGAGTTACCTTAAGCGATCAAAGTTGCACTCCTCATTTCCCTCTGTTTCTCTGAGCAGTGTGAACTGGAGCATCACTCACAAGACACTCCTGTCACACAGGCCAAAGTCCCTCATTTACAGCCTGACCTCCGGTGTCCGGAAAACTGTGTGATCACTTTATTTCCCAACATGTCTAGAGATTCTTTAAACAAAGAATAAAATGGGTCTTTTAACATTGAATTTACAGGATTGATCATTTTGTTTACAATTTAGCAGAGCATTTATTTTAAAAAATGTTATAGTATGATGACTGCTTCCTTTCATGTTAGCATACCGATATTTGAATTTAAACTCATTTTCTCATCAACAAGAGGGTTTCAAGTTATGGTGGTCAGCTAGATGTTAGTCTAGACAAAACGCTTGAGGAATGTAAAGGTTAGCATGCACTTACTGAGGTCATGTATGCTCTGGACATCATCTTGCTATTCATAGACACTGAATGAATGAATGCCTAACATTGTTCAGCACCTTCCATGTCATGCAGTGAAGAGTGATCTGCCCTGATGTGCATGCTGAACTAGGGACTTTAAGATCCTAAACTCTGAAAACAGAATCGTAGAGGAGAATTTGCCTACAGGTGACCTCTTTGTGCAAATGAGAAATTCAAACTAATGCATGTTTTCTATTAAAAGTCAAGTTTACATACACCTTGCATTTCACCAAAATAAGAAAGATCACACCAAATACATGTTATTTGATATTTAGTACTGACCTGAAGATGATATTTCACATAAAAGATGTTTACATATAGCCCACAAGAGAAAATTTATAAAAATGACCACGTCCAAAAGTTTACATACACTTGATTCTTTATACTGTGTTGTTACCTGAATGATCCACAGCTGTGTTTTTTTGTTTGGTGATAGTTGTTCATGAGCCCCTTGTTTGTCCTGAAAATTTAAACTGCCTGCTGTTCTTCAGAAAAATCCTTTAGTTCCACAAATTGTGTATTTGAACCCTTTCCAACAATGACTGTATGATTTTGAGATCCATCTTTTCACACTGAGGACAACTGAGAGACTCATATGCAACTTTTACATAAGGTCAAACGCTCACTGACGCTTCAGAAGGAAACACGATGCATTAAGAACCAGTGGTGAAAACTTTTTGAATTTGAAGATCAGGGTAAATTTGACTTATTTTGTCTTCTGGGAAACATGTGTCTTCTGTAGCTTCTGAAGGGCAGTACTAAGTAAAAAAAATGTACATGTAAATGTATCTTCATTCTGTTCAAAAGTTTACACTCCTGGCTTTTAATGAATTGTGTTTCAGTGAGCGTTTGAAACTTCTGTAATAGTTGCATATGAGTCCCTCAGATGTCCTCAGTGTGAAAAGATAATCTCAAAATCATACAGTCATTGTTGGAAAGGGTTCAAATATCTTTTTTTTTTTTGCAGGACAAAGAACAGTCAAGACTTACAAACTTTCTCCCTTCATGTATCTCTCCAAAAGTCTTTCTGATTTCCTCATGTCGTCTCTCTTGCTTACTGCAATACGCTTGTAAACAGGGAACACATATTCAATGTCGTTTATTCACCACTAGATGGCGACCTGGTTACCACAAGTTTGTAATAATTTAAGTTACTGTATCACTGAATCAGAGTTTCATGGGTACATGAGATCGTTGTAGCCTACATATGTTCACATACGCTTAGCTCTTACATGTAAGCAATGTCGACAGTCTAAAGTATTATTTTGGTTAAGAACGTTATTGTTACTTGTTACAAAAATGCTAATAAGACAAAGAATATGTATCTGTTTATTCTTTTGTAAAGGCTGACCACCCTGCTGAAAAAAACAGCATATGCTGGTTAGGTATGTTTTGGTGCTGGAATGCTGGTTTTAGCTGGTCCTTTGCTGGTTTTTGCTGGTTTATGCTAGTCCATAACTGGTTAATGCTGGTCCCTTGCTGATTTATGCTGGTCAGCAAACCAGCAAAGGAACAGCATAAACCAGCAAAGGACCAGCAAAAGACCAACATAAACCAGCTAAAACCAGCATCCCAGCACCAAAATATACCTAACCAGCATATGCTGTTTTTTTCAGCAGCATGGCTATTGAGTTTCAAAAACGTCTAGATAAATAAACAATATGTATTTATGATTGTTAAACTTGATGTGGCCTGTCCTTAAAGAAAAGAAAATTACAATTACACGGGGGAGATTAAATATGCTGTGATTTTAGCATGAGGCAAAAACTGAGTTATTTATATTTTACTATTTTATAATTGTTACACACTGGTTTTGTGTATAGCTATTCAGGTCTATTTTGCTCTTTCTAATGCTGAGCTTTTATAATGATATTTCACTTCTCTTTTTTTTTACAAGAAAAATTTGCTTCGCCATTCTTTTATGTACATGTAGAAAGAACATCTTTAGTCATCATTCAGCCTTATTTGGCCATCCTTTCACTTCAATGGTCGTCGTTCTCACGGTGACGTCAAAGCAACGTAAGAGGATGAATGTGTTAATATGTCACATTTATACAGTGATGTGGGGGAGGATCACAATGAAACAGCTAATGGCCTTATGTACCTGGTCATCTCTTTTTGGTGTTTTTATGACTCACTATTGCAACACAAAAGGTTTTTACACAAAAACAAAAATTACACAAAAAATTACTGACTAAAGCCAGGAGAAAAAAATAAGCTCTGTTTTCTAAGGAAATGAAGGGCATTTGGATTACAAAGGAGAAGATTTTGTTTATGTATGC
This sequence comes from Garra rufa, assembly GCF_049309525.1. Taxonomy (NCBI): domain Eukaryota; kingdom Metazoa; phylum Chordata; class Actinopteri; order Cypriniformes; family Cyprinidae; genus Garra; species Garra rufa. The sequence continues at coordinate 28,249,495 of NC_133370.1, read as the reverse complement.
CTGTCATTATATTCTCTAGTATTTGTATAAAGGAAATTTATAATTTTTTTGCTGCTGGCCTTGGATTACACATCCAATTGTCTACTCTTTCTTTGTCTACAAAGACTTCTGGGAATTCTCAATGAATGAAGTGAGAAATGTGTACTGTTTTTCTAAGCCAATGTGAAGCACTACGGCAAACTTTTTGTAGATAGCTATACTTAGAAACAGGTTAAACCCAGGAGAATCCTCAGCAGGACAATGCGAATTACTGGAGCAGAAGTGTGTGCCTGTGTGTAATTGTTCCACAATAGTTAAAGCAAGTGACCACTGACACAAAGAACATATATTTCATGCACTGACATAAACTGTTTAGTTAAAAAAAGAGAAAATCCCATGATAGGTTTAAAAACATATGAACATTTAAGAGTGCTTTCCATACTGTTTTTTTTACTGTCTTACCATGTACAGCTGCAGATTGAGTAGGACACACCTGGTGCACTGAATTGTCATGGCAACACAAGCAAAAGTGCAAACAAAGAATCTTGAAGAGTTCAGCTGGTCTATTCAGACGGATAGACAACCTCCACCAGAACATAACCATAGCTGTTGCTGTTGAAATACCCAAACACAAAGACACTGCCTTTAGATTTGCATCTCAGATTTGCATTTTGCATTAAAACCTGCATCTAGATTCCACCTGTATTTATCAGTCATTTGTTTAGAGGTCTTTAAATCTCCATTGCCTTAAGTCATAAACAAATAAAAGCTATGGAAATGCGCAACTGAGTATTGCATGCTAGTATTGCGAAGTCCATAATCACTGACTGTAGTGCACTTTTCATAGCATCCCAGCATGACAGCGGAGATCAGCGGAGCGGATGCGACTTTATTGGGCTGAATTCAGTGAAGGGTGAGAAATTGGGCCAGAGCTTTTTGTGCCGACAGCTTTGTAAAGTTTGTCAGAATCTCCTCGTATGTAGGCCACTTCTTGACAGAAAGTGGGCCACAAGTGCTAGTGGCAGCAACCTGAGAGCGAGGGGGAAATGTAGGTTAACTATTACACAACAGCCGATTGCCTCAGTGAAGAGGGAATAGATTGAGATTCACTTGTGTGCTGAAAAAAAAATACAATCAGCATGTTAACACGGTTTGAATAAAGTGGAGAAAAAAATGTATTTGTGACAGATGGTTATAAAATATATGAATGAGTTTATAACAGGAAATGACTGGATTGATAATGATAACTTTGATAAGTGTTTTGTGTTTTTTTAGAAAAGAAAGAAAAATTGGTGACACTTTACAGTAAGGTTCATTAGTTAACTACATTAGTCAACTAAGAATGAACAATACTTCTACAGCATTTATTCATCTTGGTCAGTGTTCATTTCAGCATTTACTAAAGCATTATTGAACACAAGTTGTGTTTGTTAACATTAGTTAATGCACTATAAACTTACATGAACAAACAATGAACCACTGTATATTCATTATGTAACATTAACAAAGACTAATAAATAGTGTAATAAATGTATTGTTCATTGTTTGTTCATGTTTGTTAACAAATGACAACTTATTGTAATGTGTTACCAAAAAATCTTATATGCATTTCATTTTTGATGTACAACGCTGGATATTATTGCAAAATAAAGAGTGTATTGTTGATGCTCAATAATATGCTATTTATTTCATTTTTTTTTGGCTTAATGTACAGTCAGCTGACTATTATTGTGAAATAAATCATTTATTTTTGAGCACAGTTTATTTTATGGTAATAGCCAGTTGACTCACCCAATAAATAAATAAATATGTGGACATGAAATATTGATTTTAAATTATTTTATAATCTTACCAGTACATTATCTTAAAGCTTCCTCTACACATGTGAAAAAGAATCGACCTAGGAACAAATCGAACACAGCAGCAATACAGTTATATTAATAAATTAATAAGTCACAGTTATTTTGACTACATTTGCTTACTGAGGCACACAGCTGTGTTTGTATGAAACAAGAGAGTGAAGTAATATGAGAAACATGAATGTAGCTTAAGTTTTGTGACTGTTATAGAATGTTGCAATGGATGATGGTGAAAGGAAATTAGGAAAAAGAAGGGAAATTTCAGTCCACTGGATGATGCCACTGACCAATCAGAATCGAGTATTCCAGAGAGCTGTTACACTGAATATAAATACTAAAGGAGAAGTTCACTTCCAGAATAAAAAATTCCTGATCATTTATTCACCCCCATGTCACCCAAGATGTTCATGTCTTTCTTTCTTCAGTCATGAAGAAAGTACGTTTTTTGTGGAAAAAATTCCAGGAATTTTCTAAATAGAATGGACTTCAGTGGGAGCCAATGGGTTGAAGGTCCAAACTGCAGTTTCAAAGCAGCTTCAAAGGGCTACACGATCCCAGCTGAGGAATAACGGTCTTATCTAGCAAAACAATTGGTCATTTTCTACAATTTTTTTAAATGTTTATACTTTTCTGACCACAAATGCTCGTCTTGCAATAGCTCTGCGATGCATTGCATGATCACGCTGGACAAGTCTCGCGTGGTTAGTTCATCTGTGTACTTTGATTCAAAAAGGTAGGGTAAGGCGAAAAACTCATTTTCTTCTCCAACTTCACAGTCGTCCGACATTGTTTTACCTTTTTTTGTAAAAGGCATTTGTCTTTCTTTGCATGTTCATTTTGTAAACACTGGGTCGGTACTTTCTGCCTACATCACGTGCATGATTACGTAATGCATGAGGTCAAGCATTTGTGGTTAAAAAGTACAGGTATGTGACAAAAAATTTGAATATCGAGGGAAAGTCCATATATTGCAATAATTTGTTTCAAATAGTGAGACTTGTATGTTATATTAGTTCACTACACACAAAGTGAAATATTTCAAGTAGTGGTGGGCCGTTATCGGCGTTAACGTGCTGCGTTAACGTGAGACTCTTATCGGGCGATAAAAAAAATATCGCCGTTAATCTATTCTCAAAGTTGGGTTGGGAGCTGGGTCTAAACTACGCAAGATATGATGACTTTCACCTTGATATTTTAGCGCGGATGATGTATACCTAGTCGAATTGCACTGTAGGGGGCGAGAACGAGTCTTCGACTTCTGTGAAATTACCACATCAAATGAGACATGCTGACATTGATGCAGTTATGCAGCAGCTTCAGGGCAGGTGCGTTGCTAGACCCTTTTAACTGGGGCACGTGAGTTATAATTTACTTTGATAATCCCGAAATAAAGACATTAAACTATATGCAATAACTGAATTGACGCTTCTAAAAGCAACGCAGTTTAATGGAAGACTATGCACGCAGAAATCCATGCCCGTGCGCGTCTGTGTATTTAACGGCTACACGCACGTCGTGCAGCCTTTTGCGCACAAGTACTTGGTTACACAAGTTTGTATAGGTAATTATGTTGTAAATGCAATTGTCAAGCAGTTTGTGATGCATTTTGGAAACAGGAGATGAGCGCCTGATCTAATGCGCCACCTGGCCCGTTCTCGAAGACTTACTTTTAGTCATTATTTGGGTAGCACACATATTCTGAATGCCTTCAGCAGAATTCAAATTAGCCATTTTAATCTAGATTAATCTAGATTAATTCCAAGATTTAATCTAGATTAATCTAGATTAAAAAAATTAATCTATGCCCACCCCTAATTTCAAGCCTTTATTTGTTTCAATTTTGATGATTATGGATTAAAGACAAAAAAAAAAAAAAAACAATTGCAGTATTTCAAAAATTAGAATATTTCATGTGACCAATAAAAAAAGGATCTTATACCCATGTTGGCCTTCTGAAAAGTGTGTTAATGTACTGTATTATGTCCTAAGTACTTTGTTTGGCCTCCTTTTGCACTAATTACAGCATTAAGGTGGCGTGGCATGGAGGCGATCAGCCTTTGACACAGTTGAGGTGTTGTGGTAGCCCAAGTTGCTCTGATAATGGCCTTCAGCTCGTCTGCATTTCGGGGTCTCTGTTCCCTCATCTTCCTTTTGACAATACCCCATAGAATTTCAATGGGGTTTAAGTCAGGCGAGTTTGCCGGCCAATCAAGTACAGTTATTCCATGGCTATTAAACCAGGAACTGGTAGTTTTGGCTTTGTGGGCAGGTGCCAAATCCTACTGGAAAATAAAATCATCATCTCCAAAAAGCTTGTCGGCAGCAGGAAGCATGAAGTACTCTAAAATTTCATGGTAGACAGCTGCGTTGTCTTTTATCAAGTCCACAGTCAATGGACCCACACCAGCAGATGACATGGCTCCCCAAACCATCACTGACCGTGGAAACTTCACACTGGACTTCAAGCAGCTTGACTTTTGTTCCTCTCCCGTCTTCCTCCAGACTCTAGGACCTTGATTTCCAAGTGAAATGCAAAATTTGCTTTCATCTGAAAACAGGACTTGGGACCACTGGGCAACAGACCAGTACTTTTTCTGCTTAGCCCAGCACAGACGCTTCTGATGTTGTTTTTGGTTCAGGAGTGGCTTGACGCATAGAATTCTCCAGCTGTAGCCCATGTCATGCAGACGTCTGTATGTGGTGGCTCTTGATGCACTGACACCAGCCTCAGTCCACTCCTTATGAAGCTCCCCCAGATTTCTGAACCGCCCCTGCTTGACAATCCTCTCAAGGCTACGGTCATCCTTGTCACTTGTGCACCTTTTCCGGCCACATTTTTCCCTTCCTCTTAACACTCTGTTAATGTACTTTGATACTGCGCTCTGTGAGCATCCAGCTTCTTTTGCAATTGCCTTTTGAGACTTTTCCTCCTTATGGAGGGTGTCAATGATGGTCTTCTGCACAACCGTCAAGTCAGCAGTCTTCCCCATGATGCTGAACCCTACTAAGCCAGACTGAGACAATTTAAAGGCTGAGGAAGGTGCTTTGCAGGTGTTTTGCGTTAATTAGCTGGCTAGATTGGGACACAGGGAGCCTACAATGTTGAACTTTGTCATGATTTTCTAATTTTGTGAAATACTGGATTTTTTTTTTTTTTTATCTTTAATCCATAATCATTCAAATTGAAACAAATAAAGACTTGAAATATTTCACTTTGTGTGTAGTGAACTAATAACATACAAGTTTCACTTTTTGAAACAAATTATTGAAATAAATGGACTTTCCCTCGATATTCTAATTTTTTGGCACATACCTGTATATAAATTTGTATTTTCATTAAGATGTGATTGACCATTTTGCTAGGTAAGACTCTTATTCCTTGGCTGGGATCATGTAGACCCCCTTGAAGCTGCATTGAAACTGCAATCTAGACCCTGAAGGGGCAGCTGTGGCCTAATGGTTAGAGTGTCAGACTTGTAACCTGAGGGTCATAAGTTCAAGTCTCAGTGCAGGAGTTGTAGGTAGGTGGGGGGAGTGAATGAACAGTGCTCTTTTCCACCCTCAATACCCATGGCTGAAGTGCCCTTGAGCAAGGCACCGAACCCCCAAGTGCTGGAACAAATGGCTACCACTGCTCTGGGTGTGTGTGTGTGTGTGTGTGTGTGTGTGTGTGTGTGTGTGTGTTCCCTACTCACTGCTGTGTGTGTACTTGGATGGGTTAAATGCAAAGCACTAATTCTGAGTATGGGTTACCATACTTGGCAAATGTCACAACTTTTTTCACTTTTCACTGTTGACCACCTCTGAAGCCCACTGTATAGAGAAAAATCCTGTTTTCCTCAAAAACTTTTATTTTCAACTGAAAAAGAAAGACGTGAAATCTTGGATGACAAGGGGGTGAGTAAATTAGCAGGAAATTCTCATTCTGGAGTGAACTTTTAAAACTCTTTTAAATGCCATTTGCTCTCATTGGATGAAGAAATCATCAAATTGTAATCATCAAAGTGTATTATTCTCAAATCTTACAGGTTATTACCTATTTCCTCCTCTACATTCTATCACTTTCACTCTGCATTCTACACAGTTTATGGTCCATGCTTTAAATTGATTTGCTTATGTTGTGCAATGTCTGTGGTTTGCACTAAAAATAACTTGTGCAGAAACACAGCTTAGCCTACATCACATTCTCCACTTGTGCTTACTCTCTCAATAGATTTTATGGTAATTCTCACAATACTTAGTAATAACCACAATATCTTTCATACAAAACACTGAACCCTTTGGCAGATGGATGTGTTATGTTTGAAAGCTCATTCCCCAGTGTATTGTTGACATGTTTTAACCTGCTTTTTAAGCGTCTGTGGTTCCTTTGTATGTCTGTCTTACCAGCAGCTTAGAAGGAGGGGCTGACGGGTGATATGTGCCCTGTGGTTTCATTACCAAGCAGATGGGAAATCATTGAGGTGATACAGTCAGTGTTATGTGTGTGCGAGAAGGAGAGAGAAAGAAAGAGTGAGAGGGAGGCACAAAGATGTTACCATCTGCCTCTGAAACCATGATGCCCAAGTAGTCTCCTGTGATGGATGTTTCACAGTGTCATTGCCATGGAGAGGCTCTCTGGTATCCAGGGAGTGTTTCTCTAGTGATTGGTTGAGTGGCTGAAGCAGCAGTCTTATGTTTTTCTCTTCTGCCTTTTGTCTGACCTCTATCACTGCCTGTCTTTTCTTCATCAGCATAAGCTGGAACAGACTTCATTAGAGAAAAAAAATGGAGACGAGCCATTAATGCACTTGTAGAAATCATCAAGCTAAATAAATATCAGAGAGACCAGGTTAGTTGTAACAAAAGATACAGTAACTGTAAGGTTTTCAAAAGACTATAAGTCCAGTTTACACAAATGTGTTTTCTTAATGTTTTCTATACAAGGGGATTTCTCATACAGTTGAGGTCAAAAGTTTACATACACCTTGCAGGATCTGCAAAATGTTAATTATTTTACCAAAATAAGAGGGATCATATAAAATGTATGTCATTTTTTTAGTACTGAACTATATAGGATATTTCACATAAAAGACATTTACATAGTCCACAAGAGTAAATGATAGTTATATAATAAAAATGACCTCGTTCAAAAGTTTACATATGCTTCATTCTCAATACTGTGTCATTACCTGAATGATCCACAGCTGTTTTTTTTTAAGTGATAGTTGTTCATGAGTCCATTGTTTGTTCTGAACAGTTAAACTGCCCGCTGTTCTTCAGAAAAACCCTTCAACAACAACTGTATGATTTTGAGATCCATCTTTTCACACTGAGGACAACTGAGGGACTCTTATGCAACTATTACAGAAGGTTTAAATGCTCACTGATGCTCCAGAAGGAAAACGACACATTAAGATTTTATAAATGTCACAAAAAGTAAACCTGGTCCAACTTGCCTTGGCATTAGGTAAGCATCTTTCTCTTAAGTCATCTGGATCTGATTCTGTGACATTGGAGGTGTAATCATTATCCTTCATATAACCTTCAGTGTGGTATTGCTTTTCAAACATAACACATTTAAACATTTTTTATGTTATTTAATTTCTAATAAAAGTACAAAACAGCTGTTTTAGTTTTGAGATGATTTGTGTGCAAAGTACATACAAATAAAAAATTTAAAGCCCAACTAGAGCGGCTGCTGGAATACCTTTCTTGTGACGTTTTAATCGTGACAACTTGAAATGTTTATTCGATGAAATGTATTTTCTTCCAGAGCAATAACAGTGGAAATGTTCAATAGTATCTTTGTAGTCAAGCCATTAAGATTTACAATATGTCTACTCAGTAATTCTGTAAATAAAACAAAGATTATTTAACTGTTTTTCAGCCTTTCTACCTTCTACAAAATGTCATGTTTAATTCAGTGTGTTACCTGCCATTTCTTTGTAATTATAATATTTGTGAAACTTACTTTGAGCGAAACTTGTAAATACTACACCAATTTTCAGTGCAGATAGAAACTGATTTCCAATAATAAGCCCATCGTTAGAAATAATCACTGCAGTAAAAAGTAATGTGGTTCTTGAAATCCATACTATCTCCTCAGGCTTAAAGAGTAGGGTCGTCAAACTTTGCACAAATGGTTGGTTGGTAGTTGGTACCCAGAATAAGCCTAATTGCTCATACAGTATTTTATCAGAAAAAGACATTTTATCAAAACATGACACAGAACACAGACTTCCTCAGTTTTCAAGTGTTGTTCACTAAGTAAAAACAAAACCAGACTTTGACTAAATGAACTTAAGGTCTAAAAACATTTTGGTATTGCTGAATAAGAGCCCTTTGTGAGTAATATGTGTGTGTGTCACACAAACCAAAGGAAGAACATCCAGTAGGCTACATCCTCTTGTAGTGGGCAGCTGAATGATCTGGTGTCAGCTTCTCACTCAATGCAGGTTTTCGTCATTGACAAGATTGTTTTGCCAGTTCCGTCGTAACTGACTGTTCTTTACCCACTGTCTGTGTGCACGCGCCGAGCGTCATGACTGCTGTTTTTGTCCTCATATTACTGTTTACGTCAGGCAGAGTGGGGGGAGTTTTCCACTGACGAACACACAACTCAACAACAGCTGATCTCACTGTACTGTAAGTGCAACGACAGCTAAGAAAGAGGACGTTGCTGCTATCGGGAGAACTTTTTAAGCATCGTATGGTCGTCTCTTCCACCCATGATAGACGGACACACAATCACTGGGTGAGTGTTTTTGTTTTTGTTTTTGTTTAAGGTGCTTGTAGATTTCTCGCAGCGCGTAAAACAGATTGTTTTATACAAAACGCTCCCAAACGCGAATAGGAGTAACGTTACAGTTACTATGCTAAGCGGTTTGTTACTGTGGATCATATAGTTTGTTGTTATCGTGTTTTGATGTGGTCATTTACATCCCCGAATAAATAAAGCATGACCGCGAGAAAGTCCGCTACGGAAGTTCAGCAGCTGCAGAATTAAAGCGCTAGTGCGTGAAAAAAAGTTGCATTTATTAACTCTAGGTATTCAATCAGCCGCTCTGGTTAGGCTTTAAAGTTTTTATTTGTGTGTACTTTGCACACGAATCGTTTCAAAACTAAAACAGAGCTGTTTTGTACTTTTATTAGAAATAAAATAAAATAAAAAAATGTTTGTCAATATGTCAATACACCACATTGAAGGTTATATGAAGGATAATGATTGGCTTGACAGAAAGTACAGTAGATGCACCTGCAGTGTCAAGGAATCAGATCCTCATGGATGACTCAAGAGAAAGATGCTTACCTAAGGCCAAGGCAAGTTGGAGCGGGTTTACTTTGTGTGACATAAATAGGATGATAAAGTTAAAGTGGGACACTGTATGTTCCTTCCATTAGTCAGTAAGATTGAATGACACTGTAGCAGTGAAAAATGATCAGAAACTGTCCCACTTTACTTGTATTCACCCTATTTTACACATACGCTTTAAGTGTTTGCTTTGCAGCATGAAAAAGGTGAGAAAAAGTCTAGTTGTTTTTGCCTGCAGTAGACCACAGTGATAACCTATTTTTCCACCTGACATCTGTCTGCTTTCCCCTTTCACAGTGTGCAAACTCCACCTCCTCCTTCTGTTTACATGTAGAGAGACATTCTAGCATTCGCATGTTCATTTGCATAGTTGTAGTCTGGCCAATTGTCACTGCCAAGTCTGAGAAACTACTGTGAAAAGTAAGAAGTTGTGTTTTTGTTCATTTGTTAGACCTGTATGTTTATTGTAATCTGCTGCCCTCCTGTCTTACACATTCACTAATGCTAAACACTCCCCACATCACATATTGTACACAAAGAATGCAATGAATAATTGAATGAACTTAAAGTCTGGTGTCTGCACACTTAAGAGATCACTATCACTTTGTCACAACTAGAGGAAGCCGTAAATCACATGTGTCACCGCACCAGTTGATTTTCCATTTACATGCTACAATTCTGTGCAACACAAAGTGTCATTTATCTCATGCAGCAATAACCTTTTACACAGTTGACTTTGTGGCATCTGGGATTACAGTGCAGGTGTTTACATAACACTGAAAGCCAAAGAAAGCCAGACCTGTGTGAAAAGAGGTGTGAGAGAGAGTTAAGGTTGTCCAGGATACAGGAACAGGGGCACATAGTGTTCTTGGCATATGAGCCATTTGTGTGGGTTGGGATTGACTGGATGCACTTGGAACAAGAACCAGGTGATCTGTGATGCAGATTGCTCCGTCCTGCGGTGTGAGGTAGTGTTGTTCTGTCATTCGAGGTACACAGAGTTCTTTGTGCATATTTGCTAGCGTGTGATTTCTTTCCAATCACACCCACTCGAGCAGAAAAACTTGAGTAGAATGTGTGATTTGTGTTTCGGTTTCCTCTTTTGTTTTGTTTTTTTTGCACTCGGCGTGTACTTGTAAGTGCTTTCATAAGCTTTGAAATAGACCTTGGCAGTTGCTGTCGTACGTTTGGGGGATTCTGCAATGAAAACAAGTTTCGGGTTACAAATGTGGTCATGCAGTTTAGCCCTTTTGGGATGTTAAGCTGCACTGAATGTCTTAACATTTTGTTCTTGAAGAACTCCAAACATCTGAGGAATGTTAATGACTCCAGAGGGAGATAGAAGGAACCATTGATTCCCTCCAGACTTATCGTTGCTTGTATAATGCACACTTTTGTGTTTGCATACGCTTTGCATAATGTGATTAATAACAATGATCATTTCCCTGAGAAAGCTGGCCTTGTGATGTTGTAGTAGTTCAAGTCAAGTTTTGTCTTACTGGGAAACCTGCTAAACAGGCTTTTGCCCAGAGTGAAGATGGGAATCTTTGGTACCAGCCTGAACAAGAGAGAGGTGTCCAGTTGCTGTTGGTTGGGATTTGTATGCTAATGGTTACTGAACCTCCACAAATACTATTTTCAGACTTGGTACACAGCCAAAACCGTGATCTCATGTTGTGACCTATTAATTCATTCAAAAATACATTCATAAAATACTATTCATACATAAATGACTCGCATCTTGTAAGTGGAGCATGTTTTTAAGTTCTGAATTAAATTTTAATTGGTGCAAAAATGTTTGGAGTGATATAACTGTCCTCTTATCTTAATGGTTGTATTTTTAACCTTTTTAAGTAGTTTCACTGCTTATTAAAATTATATCAATTTCTGTCTGCCAAATCATGTCACGTAGTGCAATCATATATTTATTAATCAATCAATCAATCAATCAATCAATTAATCAAGCAAGCAATCATTTTTGATATTTGTAAAAAAAATTATCCTTAAAATATAT
>NC_133370.1:28220509-28237849 GCF_049309525.1 Garra rufa | reverse complement strand
TTCTATTTAAATATATATTTAAATTTGTTTTTCCTGTGGTTTAAAAGCTGCATTTTTAACATCATTAATTATTATTATGTTGAAAACAACAGAGTAGAATTTTTCCAGGTTTCTTTGATGAATCAAAATTTCAGAAGAACAGCATTTATCTGGAATAATAAACTTTTGTAACATTATAAATTTGTTTATCAACACTTGAATAATTTAAAAGTCTCCTTGCTAAACAAAAGTATTAATTTCTATAATTTCTTCTAAAAAAAAAAATGATACTGATTCAAGCTTTTGAATGGTATAGTGTATAATGTTACAAAAGCTTTTTATTGCAGATAAATTCTTTTTGGAAATTTTTACTGTTTTTACTCAAGCTCAAAAACTTTTGACTGGTAGTGTATTTAAAATTTAGTTTATTTAATTTATTTAATATTTTAATATATGTAAAATATATTTTTGAAAACTTTTATTCAAAATAATAGAGATTTTTAAACTTAATTTCTTTAAAGATTTGTAAAGTCAAAGTGTCATCAAAGGGTAACATTTCTTACTTGTTGTTATTAAATATTGTTATTATTTTTTTCATGAAACCAACATGAATACACACAATACATTTCTAAAAAAACTGCACATGAAGTAGATTTTTTTTTTAATTTCTTTTTTTTATTTCCCTTTTTTTAATTTAATGTTACTTATCTAATCTTATGCTTTAATTTCTCCTGTATATTTTGACAGATCACCATGGCCACATTACAGCGTGGGGGTTTAAAAAGGAAATACGGCTTCCCAGACGAGGATGCTGTTTACTCTTCCTCGTCCCCCTCATCACACTCTGAATGGGACTCTGATGAAGACAGCCCCCAAAGTGATAGCGTGGACTTTGGGCCTATTGGCTCTTTCTCTTCAAGCCATCACATGCCAAGTAAGTCATGCATAGATAGTACTGCATTTTTCAAATCGTGCATGCAACACTTGTCACCTCCAGTGTTTTTAAAAACACATAAGGAGGGGTCTTGTTATCTAACCTCAGTGTTATTGTGCAGAGCCCTAGATAAGAAGAGAAACGGACAGTTGTAACATTGTTTATCAGGAGTTGTTGTGCACAGTCACACTGAGTCATTTTAAACCCCCAAACCTCAATGTAAGCACAACAATTATCAAGCTGTAATCAGTTATACACAGTCCTGACCAGGACAGAGCATATCTGTTGTGTAAGTGTTTACCTTTGCAGGTAGTACTATGAGATTATATTGTCTGTCTATGTGCCTGGACATGCCTGGGTGTTTTTCATTGTTCATTCACAGTGAAAACTGCATCTGAAAAGCTTATTTATAAAGGCTACTACTGTGCAAATACATCTGATGTCCGATTCAGCCCATTATCCTCATTCAGAGAGTTAAACTGCCAACACACAAATTTTGATGGCACTACATGTTTCTAAACTTTGCATTCTTAAAGAAAGTTGTTTTTCTTTTAGTACGGCATATGACAAATGCCCAGACCACTGTTGTAATTTCCTTAAAGTCTCATTAGGGCTCTCTACTTGCTAACAGATCTGACTCATCTGCTCTCTAGTGGCAACTACAATGACAATCATCATAAAATAGTTGCATTTATATTATGCATTTAGCAGATGTTTTAGGAGTAGGACAGTCCTGAAATTGCCAGTTTTGTTCCTTGTTTGTCCTGAACAGTTAAACTGCCCACTGTACTTTAGAAAAGTCCTTTAGGTTCCTCAAATTCTTTGGTTTTCCAGCATTTTGTGTATTTGAACCCTTTCCAACAATGACTGTATGACTTTGAGATCCATCTTTTCACACTGAGGACAACTGAGGGACTCATATGCAACTATTACAGAAGGTTCAAATGCTCACTGATGCTTCAGAAGGAAAAACAATGCATTGAGAGGGGGGGGAGGGGGGGGGTGAAAACTTTTTGAATTTGAAGATCAGGGTAAATTTCACTTATTTTGTCTTCTAGGAAACATGTAACTATCCTCTGTAGCTTCTGAAGGGCAGTACTAAATGAAAAAAAAAAGATATTTAGGCAAAACAAGAAAAATGTACACATCTTCATTCTGTTCACAAGTTTTCACCCCCCAGCTCTTAATGCACGTTTTTTTTTTTCCTTCTGGAGCATCAGTGAGCGTTTGAACCTTCTGTAATAGTTGCATATTAGTCCCTCAGTTGTCCTCAGTGTGAAAAGATGAATCTCAAAATCATACAGTCATTGTTGGAAAGGGTTCAAATACACAAATGCTGGAAAACCAAAGAATTTGTGGGCCCTGAAGAATTTTTCTGAAGAACAGTGGGCAGTTATTTTCTCTTGTGGACTATAAGTAAACATCTTTAATGTGAAATATCTTACTCAGGTCAGTACTAAATAAACAATAACATGCATTTTGTATGATCCGTCTTATTTCTGTAAAATAATTAACATTTAGCTGATTCTGAAAGGGGATGTAAACTTTTGACCTCAACTGTATATAGTCTAATAAAGCAATATGCTATAACCTAGTTAAAATGTATAATGTAATGTAATGTAAAAGTATAAAATGTGATATTACCTGCTAGTATGTTATTTATTTAGTTCATTATATTTATTAAACTGAATAGGTCCTATGGGGTGAATCGCATTTCATCACAGGTGTAAATTGAGTGGCAGTCAAACAATTGGTCTCAACTAACGAAGCTTATTGACGGTTTAAAGCATGTTATCATTCAGCGTCACAACATAAGGACTTTGCAACTGATGTAAATCAATATTTACATAGGCTTATAGAAGTAAACTTTGCTCTGTCCCACATTGTCATGCAAAATCACATCTGCTGTCCTGCAAGAGGCAGGACATCAAAACCTTACATTTTGATTCAAGAGGCCACTGGAAGCCAATGGAGTGAGATAATAATTAATCTTATTTTCATCTTATTTTTTTACTTTTAGTTGCATCCATCCTGAAGAAGATGAAAGCTACTCAATCCAAAGGCAGTGTTCGGTTTGGCCTGGTTACAGTGTTCCTTTTTCAGCGCTGTCAAGGTTTTAGCAGTGTGCCCAGTCATGGTGGCTGCACACTGGGCATGGTTAGACGGCACACTGCCCGCCAGCAGTTCACCCTGACGGAGCATGCGGAGGAGCAGCAGCGCTTGCGAATGGAGAGGCTGCATGAGCAACACCAAGAGGAGAGGCTGGAGGCACTGAGACAGAAGGTGAGTTGGTTATTTTCCAATATTCAAAAATGATTTTCTTTGTTTAAAGTCCCCATGAAATCAAAATAAGTTTTTTGGCTTTGAGTATGTTAGCCTTAAGGTTTGTAAGCTAGTGTACTTTAAATGACATTGACATAGAATAACACTGCTTGTTTCAAAGCACTTCGGTGGACCTTTAAAGCTTGTCTTCTTACAGTATCTTCTTTTTTTATAGCTGATCATCAGTGGCACTCTTACAGCGACGGAAGCAGCGAGGTTGACAGTGAACGACGTCCCAGATGAGGATACCGATCTCAGTGGTGCAAAACTGAAAGATATGGGATCCCTTCGACCCTACTCTTCCAAACGGAGACGTGCGTTATTGAGAGCAGCAGGGGTGGTGCGAATCGACCGGGATGAGAAGAGGCAGCTGCAGGAGCTGCGGCGGTGGAGGGAAGACTGTGGATGTCACTGCCAGGGATTCTGTGAGCCGGAAACCTGTGCCTGCAGCCAAGCTGGCATCAAGTGCCAGGTAATAAGCAAAAAAATGAACTATTGTTTTTTACCTTAGGGTTGCGACGATAAATCAAAGCAATGCAAATTGAGAAATTTTTCTGCATCGAGTTTACGAATGCATCACGATTCTCTCTCAAATCCATTCTGAGCTTAGTTTTTAACCGCAGATTGCATGGCATGCTTTAAAAAACAGCCGTGCTCTGCTTGCTTCCTGTTCCTTACACATTTGAACCTAAAAAAATAATTCATAAAGTTTGAAAAGGTTGATGGATATTACAAGGGTGTTCACAGTGGGCTGTTTACATTAATCTTAGTAATCATTAGTCTAATGCACAAGCCAGGGTTGCCAGGTTTTCATAACACCCAATTGCTACTCAAAACTACCCCAAAAGTAGCCCAATCATGTATCATGGGGGGGTCCCCAACTTTTCAGGGGGTAAAATACACGTTTTGTGGTGGGGTTCCTCTCAACCCGCGGTCATGAAAAACAACCCGCAACAGTATGAAAGTAGTCCAATTCCATGGTAAAACGCATACTTGGCAACACTGGCACAAGCGCTCTTTTTCATGAGCATTTGAGTGTGCGGTTAAAAACTAGATTAGAGCGCCATCTGCTTTTAAAAACTAAGCTCAGAATCGATTCCAGAGACAGTCGCGATGCATTCGGAAAACCTCAGAATAGATCCATGAAACGAGATGCATTGATTTATCGTCGCAACCCTACTCTCTATATATTTTTTTTTATCAATGATGGTGCAGTTGTTTTAATTTTTGACATATTATTGCTCAAAAGAAAGGCACTGCCTAGGAGACTTTTGCTGAAATTTTAAGCTTACCAAAGATGTATTTTTTCCACCAAAAATAAAGCAAAATAGTCATATTGTGACTGTTTTCACTTCAGTGTATTTTCAAATGTAATTTATTCCTGTAAGGGCAAAGTTGAATTTACAGCAGTCATTACTCAAGTCTTCAGTGTCACATGATCCTTCAGAAATCATTCTAATATGCTGATTCGCTGCTCAGCATTTATTATTATCAAAGTAGAAAACAGTGCTGCTTAATATTTTTGTGGAAACCATGATACATTTTGAATCATTGATGAAGGGACAACGTTTATTTGAAATGGAAATCTTATGTAATATTATAAATGTCTTCACTATTACTTTTGATCAATTTAATGCATCCTTGTTAAATAAGCATATTAATTTCTTTAAAAAAATCTTCCTGGCCCCAAACTTTTAAACTGTAGTGTATTATGTGATTTTAGAATGACATCTAAGACTTTATGGAGACACTTGAAAGATTACTTGAGTCCTTTTTTAGAAGAAAAAAGTTTAACCCTGCATGTGCTGGTTAGGTATGTTTTGAAGCATGGCAGCTGGTTTGAGCTGGTCCTTAATTGGTCATGAGCTGGTTTAAGCTGGTCATATGCTGGTCCTAAGATGAGTTACTAGCTCTGGGTCAGGACCAGCTCAAACCATCTCATAACCAACTAAGGACCAGCTTAAACCAACTCAAACCAGCTGGCATGCTTCAAAACATACCTTAACACGAATGTTGTCAAGATTTTTGAACCTAGAAATCCTGGTTCAGTTTGGCCAACCACAAATGCCTTTTGTTCCTCAGACATTTTTTCGCACTCTTCTTATTGATTTGTTATAACTTTTGTCAGTCTATAGTACTCCAAATGTTTTTTCCCAGTCCAACCGATTAGAACAGCCCAAAACATGACAATAATTGACCATTTTGAGCAGCAAGTTTTGTTTGATTTAGTGGCATTGTTTACGTTCCGTGACGCCAGTATTGCCACTTGGTGAAGCGTCGTGAAAACACTCTATTTACACTGCTTTTAATCTCATTGATAGATCTCATGATTTTTTTTCCTATGTCCAGCAACAGTTGTAACTGTGAGATCTCTAGTAGCTGTGCAGCTGTACTGATTGTACTTCTGATAAACTTTATCTGTCAACAGATGGATCGTTCCAACTTTCCCTGTGGATGTTCAAAAGAATGCTGTGGGAATCCCGCAGGCCGAATCGAGTTCAACTCTAGTCGTGTACGGAGCCACTACATCCACACACACATGAAGCTGGAGCTGGAAAAGAGCCTGCACGATGACAACAGACTAATCGCCAATGAACAACAATCAGCGGAGAGGAACACAGCCATTACATTTCCAGGAAAAAATGACTCTCCCTCGTTCCTTCTGAGCTCAGAGCTCTGCAGGCAGGAAGACAACAGCTGGAGCAGTGATATGACTGACACCTCTTGCTCTTCATCTCTGAGTCTGGACTCTGAGACGGATGTCAGGCCTTCCTCGGAGCAACCAACACTAGATGTGGACAACGGAGGACTCACTCACATACTCAGTTTTTCTGATTCTGATGGAGAGGGATGTCCATACATTAAAGAGTATGATCTGTCCACAGAAGCGTCTGGTGACACATCCACAAACGAAGGTCAATTGGAGTATCTGGATGAAAATGCGAATCAGGCCAGCATGGATTGTGTAGATGATCCATTTGATATCCCTAACACGCCTTCTGCATCTCCGGATCACACTATGAACTGTTACATGGACCTCAGTCTGTCCTCAGACTCTGACCTGGTCTTTTTTGACACTTTCCATGAGTACGGTCCAAGCCGCAATCATTTTAAAGTGTACAGTCATCTGGACTATATGTCACAGCTCCAGTTCCCGCGCTGTCCCAGTCCCGCTCTAATTGAGGACTCTGGAGTCAATCTTCTGGAGTCTCTTGTAGGTATTTCTTAATGGGGATCAGAGCAGCTCAGTATTTTTACTGATGTTTTAAAGACAAATGAGCATTGTTCATTTGCAGTTGTACAGATTGAATCTCATTTACTATGAGAAAAATGGTAAATAATTTAAGGATATTCCTTAGAATATTTAAGGATATTAAAATAGTCTGTAACCATTCACGATCAGTGTAAATACAGTTAATAACCACTCTGTGTGAAGAATATGTAATTTGCCAAACGTCTTGGAGAGTACAGTGGTTTCAGGTATGATTTTATATTTATACTTCATAAACTAAAGGCTTTGTTACCTTTTTATAAGGTATCAAACCAGTCCTATTGCAGTAAATAAGGTTTTACTGTTAAATGTTTACTTATAAAAGTCCATTCATATTTATTTCTCAATTGTGTTTTGCTTAAATGATCATGTATGTGAATCAAAGTTGTATTTTTGTGTAGCACAGAAATGTATTTGTTACAGTGTTTCAGATGAGTCAGCTGTCAAAATGCCATTTTCATATTTCATGTTTGTCTTTTCAAAGGCCAGCATGCCTTTTCATTTAAAAGGAAATGTTTTTCATTTAAGAAATGACTTGTAATATATAAAGAAATTCAGGCTACATTTACTTTGAGAATATTTCATTCATCAGTGGTATGCCTGTTCTGTGCTTAAGTGAATGTTTTTGGACATTTCAAAATGTGTCCAGCTTTTTATTTTTATTTTATTTTATTTTATTTTATAATTATTATTATTATTTTTGTCTGTGAAATAACTCATCTCAATAAAATTGATTTCACAAAACCAGTGACAAATACCCTCATGTCATCCAAACCGTAAGACCTTTGTTCATCTTCAGAACATAAATTAAGATATTTTTGATGAAATCCTAGAGCTTTCTGACCCTGAATAGACAGCAACATAAGTGACATGCTCAAAGTCCAGAAAAGTAGTAAGGTTATCTTTAAAATAGTCCATATGACTGATTAGCGGTTCAACTGTAATTTTATGAAGCTATGAAAATACTTTTTGTGCGCAAAGAAAACAAAATCAAGGATTTTATTAAACAATTTCTTCTCTTCAATGTCAGTCTTTGACGTGTGTTCACAAGAGTATTGTGATGCATGCGAAGAAAGTCAGCCCCGGGCCCATGTGCCAAAACATTTTGTACTAAATCAAAGCCTTGGATCTTAAACAGGCCACTTGCGGTCATTATTGGTCTTGAAGAGTGACCTTATCATTTACCATAATTATACAGCTGTTGCCTCCCACTGTTTATCCACAAACAGTTTCTGTTTTAACATCCTGGATAGTACACATTCATCACGGAGATGTCTATTTGACATCTGCATTTACATCTGGAAGACATTTTTTAAAATGTTTGCTCATCTGCAATATGTCTATAGGACGTTTCCTATCAGATGTCAAATAAACATCCATTAGATGTTTTAAGATGTTTATGATTTAGAATGTATGTAAAACTTACAGACGCCTGTCAGCCCTGTTAAAAAAACAGCATATGCTGGTTAGATAGATTTTGATAATGGGATGCTGGTTTTAGCTGGTTTATGCTGGTCATGTTGCTGGTCAAAGACCAGCATAAACCAACAAAGGACCAGCATAAACCAGCTCAACAATTACAGATTTCTTCTGAGAACCCACCATATATATTCTTATAGCTAAATATGATCCACCTATAACAACATGTGTGCAAGTGTTCGCTGTATTAATGTTGGTATTTATGGCCTAATATGACGGTGAGTAAAAATGTAATTAATTACATTGGAGACATTACGTATAAAAAATCGTCCTTCCGTATGATTTAATATGACGTCATAAAGAGCCTTTAAAGCGATCTGGAAAGAAGAGGTTCAGAGGACACAGGCTGCAGTGGGCTGTGGGTGTGCAGGGGGGGCTGGTTAGATTTGTAAATGACTGGTGTGGTGTGTGGCGGGGGGTGTGACACTGTTATTGACAACAGGAGGGAAGGGTGGTTATTCTCTCTAACCAAATAAGTTAATGGTTTATAGCAACCCCACCCGACCCCACCCTTCATTATTAATGGTTGTTAATCACTGTTAACCCCTGCTATAAACCATATTTATGAGTAGATAGAAGCCAAATACATATTTAAAGTAATGAGGAAAATAAATGGTCAAAGATTTCAAAATACATTCAATGATATTCAATATGCAGTAATGCAATAAACTCAGAACTGAAACTGACCCATTCTTGTGTTGTCTTGATTTAAACTTTTCAAACTCATGATTCAAATCCAGCGAGATGTGATGCAGCATCTTAGCGCTTCAGTGCATGTTTGCATAAATTTGAAAATATAGTAGACAGGATACAAAAACAAATACAGTGGTGTAAAAAAAAGTGTTTGCCCCCTTCCTGATTTTTTATTTTTTTGCATGTTTTTCACACTTTAATGTTTCAGATCATCAGACAAATTTAAATATTAATCAAAGATAACACAAGTAAACACAACATGCGATTTTTGAATAAAGAAGTTTTTTTATTAAGAAGGGAAAACAAAATCCGAACCCACATGGCCCTGTGTGAAAAAGTGTTCCCCCCTAAACTTAATAACTGGTTGGGCCACCCTTAGCAGCAACAACTGCAATCAAGCATTTGTGATAACTTGCAGTGAGTCTGTTACAGCGCTGTGCAGGAATTTTGGCCCACTCATCTTGGCAGAATTGTTGTAATTCAGCCACATTGTACGGTTTTCGAGCATGAATCGCCTTTTTAAGGTCATGCCACAGCATCTCAATATGATTCAGGTCAGGACTTTGACTAGGCCACTCCAAAGTCTTCATTTTGTTTTTCTTCAGCCATTCAGAGGTGGATTTGCTGGTGTGTTTTGGATCATTGTCCTGCTGCAGCTTGAGGTCACGAACAGATGGCCGCACATTGTCCTTCAGGATTTTTTGGTAGACATGGTGAATTCATGGTTCCATTTATCACAGCAAGTCTTTCAGGTCCAGAAGCAGCAAAACAGCCCCAGACCATCACACTACCACCACCACATTTTACTGTTGTTATGATGTTCTTTTTCTGAAATGATGTGCTACTTTTACCTCAGATGTAATGGGACACAAACTTTCCAAAAAATTCAACTTTTGTCTCATCAGACAACAGAGTATTTTCCCAAAAGTCTTGGGGATCATCAAGATGGGTTCTGGCAAAACTGAGAAGAGCCTTTATGTTCTTTTTGCTCAGCAGTGGTTTTCGTCTTGGAACTCTGCCATGCAGGCCATTTTTGCCCAGTCTCTTTCTTATGGGGGAGTCATGAACACTGACCTTAACTGAGGCAAGAGAGGCCTGCAGTTCTTTAGATGTTGTTGTGGGGTCTTTTGTGACCTCTTGGATGAGTCATCGCTGCGCTCTTGGGGTAATTTTGGTCGGCCCGGCACTCCTGGGAAGGTTCACTTTTTCACACAGGACCATGTGGGTTTGGATTTTTTTTCCCCTTCATAAAAAACCCCTTCATTTAAAAACTGCATTG
Source organism: Garra rufa (assembly GCF_049309525.1). Lineage (NCBI taxonomy): Eukaryota > Metazoa > Chordata > Actinopteri > Cypriniformes > Cyprinidae > Garra > Garra rufa. Next base: position 28,227,892 of record NC_133370.1, on the reverse strand, counting down.
TTGTGTTTACTTGTGTTATCTTTGATTAATATTTAAATTTGTTTGATGATCTGAAACATTAAAGTGTGACAAACATGCAAAAAAATAAAAAATTATTAACACTTTTTTACACCACTGTAAATCTTCCACGGACTGAACTGCTGTGTCTGGACTGGGGTGTAGGCCAATAATAAGCCTATATTCAATGATATAAAAATTTAACTTTTTCAATTCTATTCATTATTTGTAGCACGTCACCCACCCAAAAATTGCAATAAGCTTCTTGTTACTTTTAATATAACACAAATCGTATCCTTTAAATTCTGTCAATTTTATGACAAAATACAAACAATAAATGTGTTTTTCCGTTCTTTAATGTTGTGTGAGATCACTGTATTCACTTCATTTCAAGCGGCATGTGAATCAGTCATCGTATTCTCTTTTCTACTAGTTACACCATGAAATAAACATGAATGAATATCAGATGACATGTTAAAAAAACTAATGTCTCGTAATCAATCAATCAGTGTTTGAAAATTGTTAATAAAACAGCTTGAAAATCGCATAACAGTTATAACATAAACTTTAGAAACCAACAATATAACTTTGTGAAGACTGCTTTATTATTTCTGCAAATCAGTCAGTTTACCTCCCACAGACCTTTTTGTTTTAATTACTTAATGCAAACACACTCTTGGCACAGTGGCCCAAAGTGCAAAAAGAGAGAAAAAAAAACAAAAACTAATCACTACTCACATTTTAATTTTATTTCATTATTTGGGCAAATTCATTCACAATGTCCTCAGTGTTTAATTTGAGGTTTTGTGTTTTCTCAAAGGAAAGAATGGCTTCGATAGTCTTTAGATAAAAGATAGTAAAAAAAAAAAAAATAATAATTAAAATGGTGCAGGTGTCGCTTAAGCTAGATGTCATACAGTTGTACTACAGTCTTTCCAACTAGCTAGATACCAACCTCACATAGGGTTTTTTTTTTTATTATTTTATTGGGGTGTGGCAATGCAGCATTTGCATAGTTTTAAAAAATGATGCAGTTCTATGGCCACAATATCCACCTTTTTCTGAACACACAAGTCTCGCCCGACTGAAATGGTGCTTTACATTTCCCGGTGTTGTACCGAAATCTGCCTCCCGGTCTCTGGTGTTTCTAGTCAAATGAACAATTTCCGAGACGATTAAACCTGCGAAAATGTTTATATTTAGTTCTATTGAATAAGTTTCAATTCTGTCAAACTGTTTTTACTCTGTTTTAACATGGATTTCTGTGTAGACCGAAACAGAAAGCACGCAAATTCAACTTAGAATCCATCATGGTGCCGCTCATGTAGACAAGAAATGTTTAAAGTGCCCCTATTATGCCATTTTAAAGGTAGTTAATATTGTTGTATTAGTCTCTTAAAACAGGTTTACATGTATGCAAGTTCAAAAAACACTTTAGTTTTCTCCAAAATTAGATTTAATTTTACCCCGTTTCTAAATGATTCGTAAACGACTCGTTTGAAGCAGTTCGAAGAATCAGTCTCTCTAAACCCCTCCTTTCAGTGAGCCCTCACTGCTGTGATTGGTCAGATGGTGCAGTCCTTTTGGATTGGTCTACCGCTACAGCGCAAAACGAAACACCCATTGGCATAACTGAATGACAGCTGCGGAGACCTGTTAATGCATAGAAAAGATAGCCTCGATTTTACCCTATCAATTCGAGCCGGAGTCTGGCGATGAAATGGTTGAAGTGGCACATCGACAAGAAACTGTTTCGCAAGCACGACTGGAGCAGGACGTTTCTCAGTGGGTGTCATATGTGGAAAGTGCTTGCAATTTGCTTTTGTAAGCGAACTGGGCACACCTCTACATTGTGAACTTCAACACTGTACAATCCATAACACTGCGTTAAGCCATCGTTTATCATTATCATTACTTAAACTAATAAGGCAGACAGACAGTCAAGCTGCATCAATCACAATTTTTAGACTACATTGCACTCACAGCTGAACAACAGAACTACAGAAACGCAAGTTAGCCGGTTACCAAGACATGTGCGGGGTTGTTACACACCATAACGTACACAAAGACGTATTTTGAACGATCGCTAGAAAATACAATCATCAATTATTAATCATACTTACAGGTAGAAGTTCAGAGGAGCAAGCCGGTCCAAATAAACTGGGCACTGATCCATTTTTTAAAACCAAGCGTTTGGTGAATCTCGCGTTGTAACGTTACTCCCCAAGATTGGAAAATCAGTCATCAGTAAAATGACGCGAACACAACACAAGATTGGAATTGGACTGCTGAGGTGTTGAAAAAAATTAATGTTAACCACTCATTCTTGGTAGTTTCATCTTTCGGAAGGGCATATAAAACAAATTCACTCTCACAGAGCAGGATGCCTTCTTGACATGATGTAATCCACGTGAAAATGGTATGGTAGGCCTACTGTTTGTGGGCGGGCAAGTTGTTCGCGACATAAAAATGTGGGCGGACATTACGCAAATGTGTAGCTCGTGACGTGTGGCCGTTACAGAAAAAGATTCGAATTGCTGACGACTCGTTTAGGCGAATGTGAGCCGACTCTTTTTTTTGATAGATAAAAACTTCATTTATAGTGCACTGTCGGTGTCACAACTTTGCAGATAGTTTATGTTCACATACAGCTACATGACACACTACATGAAATATCATATTTGAAAAGGTATAATAGGGGCACTTTAAGAATATTTTTTAATTAAAGGTCTCCAGTCGGCAGGCCCCCAATCAGCCCGTTCATTTTTGAGTGAACTAACCCTTTAAGGCAAGTAGGCCTACGTGTGAGTAAAAATTCATTTTGAAAGATTTAGTTGTTGAGTTTTTGTTGCTTTGTCAAAACAAGTCATTGATTATAATAATAAAATTAATTATTTAGGAAATGTGAATACTAAAATATAACATATTTAATTATAGGCCTGACATACATTTTGTATTACTATTTATTATATTTGCCAAACTGCTTAGCTTTGAAAATGTTTTAGCTGGCTGATATTAAAAAGAAGTAACCTACCGAGATAGAAAAATCCTTCGATCGTCGGCATCATGTTCGATTGCTCTCCCCTGCCTAGATGGACAACATGGCCACGATGTGATGAGTAATCTCTGTCTGGGTCGTTTGTTTCGGAAAGCTCAACATAACATTGCAAAACATCGAAACCCTCAGTAGTAATGGGGTTAACACAGAGCAGCGGTGCGCCTGAGGGGGGAACAGAAGGATATCATGTTCATGGGGTAAATAACTTAAATGTTGATGACTTTATTTGACATCGAGAGCAGTTTTGCATGCTAGCTATGCGTTGGTGAAGTTCTCATGTCCGCATTGCTTTAACGTTAGGCTTTGACAGATATGCACTGAGCGTGTGCGTTCATGTTTTCCTTAGCCTTTTTGGTAAATAACAACTGTCATATTTAGTGTAACGTTGTCTTTAACGTCTGTGCCCTTTCAGTGTTTAAAAATTATGCTGGCAAAGTGACAACTGTCAGGAAATTGTATTAAACATTACAGGTTTTGTTGTGCTGTAAATCTGACAACTTGTTTATGATTTCTTAGATTATTGTCAGACGTAACATAGTCTTCAATATGTAAGTGTTTGCATATTTGATATGTTTTTGGACAATATCGTGATCAGTTATCCAGCAGCTCCTGGATTTAGGAGTAAATACAGTATGCGTAGCCGCCACGTCACTGAATATACATTCTCCGATAGTCGTTACGTCAGATTACGATTCGATGGATGTAAATTTCCCAGAATACACAACGTGTACAACATAAATGAGTAGGATTTTAAATGCATTTAAGCCCCCATCTGAAATTCCAGGTCTAGATGGAATTTGTGCTCTGCAGTGATTAATTTATATTCTTTTACAGATTCAAGAGGACTCACCAGCAGATAAAGCTGGTTTGGAGCCCTTTTTTGATTTCATCATATCCATTGGCAATAATCGTCTTGTAAGTTTGTATTTGTAAAACCTTATTGGTTATTTCTTGTAATCTTGAATTTATCCCTTGTGCGACCTTATGGACATTTTTGTCCATTTCAGTTTTGTTTTTTGTTGTGTGCCTGTGTTAATGCCAACTGCATACATTTTGGCTCAGGTGTTTATTTTTATTGAAATTTTAATATTTCACCCTCATTTCCAAATACAAAAAAATACTCACATGCAGGATCTTAATGACAAAAATATCCACATTGAAACCCATTAAAACTGCAATTTTTTTAACCCAGGGCCATTTGACTATAAAATTATGCAATATTTGCTACTAGGCATTCATTCTGTTTGCAAGGCTTCAAATTTTACATTTTTACCATTTTTTTACTAGATTGTGCCATTTTTTTCAAATTTGGCATATACTTTTTTTTTTTCTTTTTTAAATCTAACACTACATAAAAATATAAATGCCTCAAAACTAATGTTGTTGTTCTTCACTGACACACCCAAGAATCTAATAAGCAAAGAAAAAAAAAATAGTATATGGAAATTACTACTATTTTTCATTTTTTCATTAAAAAAACAACACTTGTGGCATTATGCAAACAAACCAGCAGTTAAAGGATTACAATTCTGAAAATTAATTAATGTTTGGTATCTATGGATAGAAGAGATGCTGGTTAAAAAATTGACATCAGTGAAAGTGGAAAAAAATATTAATAAATCATATTTTTGGACAGTTTTTGGACATGGTCATTTTTGTCCATTTTGCAGCTATGTGTAATTTTTTTTTTTTTTTTTTTTTTTTTTTGATGCACAAGGGTTAAATCAATTTAAAGTCAATGTCACACAAGTAAAAAAAAGCAAATGATCCCATTGGATTCAGCAATCAATGACAGTGATGTAATTGTTGGCAGCGTCAATTAGATTTACATGCACAAGAATGTTCTAATTAATATTGTAATGTTTTCATATTTTGATTTATGTAAACATTTATTAACATACATTTAGCAGTTTAAAATTTATGTTTAAAACAAGCTAAAACAATGTTTTAAGTGGTCAGTGAAATTCATATAATTACTGATAATGTTCTTGTATACTGGATTATAGTCTTATTCTGATTATGCATGAATTATGTAAACACATTAAAACCTGTGCAATAACTTGAAGCCATTCCACTTTCTTGAAATCTGTCTAGTGTCTAAGCAAATTCGATTTTTAGAGGTGTTCTTGTAAACGTCTTCTTCAGAATACAGACTTCATCTCCTGTATTTTCCAAACAGATGATGAAATAGTTATAAAAAAGTTGGAATAAAGATGTTCACTGTTACTTTGATTCTAATGGATCATATGTTATCTGAACAGAACCAGGAGAATGATATGCTCAAGGACCTCCTCAAGGCCAATGTGGAGAAACCGGTGAAGATGGAAGTGTATAGTACAAAAACCATGAGGATCCGGGAATTGGAAGTGGTTCCCAGCAACATGTGGGGTGGTCAAGGACTTCTGGGAGCTAGTGTCCGCTTCTGCAGCTTCCAAGGAGCCAATGAAAATGTTTGGCACGTTCTTGTAAGTGATCCTTGCGTTTTTTAAGTACTATAGCTTCTTGAAAAGTTCTTTTTATTCTCTTTGTGTAATTATTTTGCTCGCTTTGGTATTAGGACGTGGAGTCAAATTCACCAGCAGCACTGGCTGGACTCCTGGAGCATTCAGATTTCATTGTTGGAGCAGACCAGGTTCTCCAAGATGTAAGATGTGAATTATTTTCAGGTTACTTCTGGAGAAAAGAAATCTGTGCATGCAAGTTGCTTACAATCAAGCATTGTTTTGATTTCCCAACAGTCAGAGGATTTCTTCTCCCTAATTGAAGCCCATGAGGGGAAACCACTGAAGCTGTTGGTCTACAATACAGAGACTGATTCATGCAGGGAGGTGATTGTCACACCAAATGGTGCCTGGGGGGGAGAAGGCAGGTAATAACCCTGTTACAGAAGATGTACTAGTGTAATAAAGACTTGAATCAGCCATTTTTATGAGGAAACAACTCACATACCTGCCTCTTCCAGAGCTTTTGTGCATTTCATTATAATGTGTTTGCCTTGTAGTCTTGGCTGTGGAATTGGATATGGCTACCTGCACCGAATCCCAGCACGACCAGAAAGCCCAAAATCGGAAAGAGTCAGTCCAAAAGCTTCTCCTGTGGCAGGGACTCCTGAGCAAGAGCTTCCTACAAATGGATTCACAGAGGTATCTTTTCACAAGTGTGATGTCATATTACTTAAAGGGATGGTTCACCCAAAAATAAAGGTTAACCTATGATTTACTCACCCTCAAGCCATCCTAGGTGGATATAGGGGCTTTGTACAGTCCTAGGAACTAGCCAGTGGGGTGGTTCCAACAGAACCAATTTCCCCCTCTGGCCATTGAAGCGTCCGACAGCGACCTCCTTATTTGTGACATTTACAAACATCAACAACTGGTGAATGGAGGCCACCATGGTGTAAGCTGTTTTTAAGCTCAAGTAGGAGCTAGTTTAGTTCCCCCAAAAGGAGTTCCTAGAATAGGGCCCTATGAAATCTGTTTTATTTTTTTCCAGATTCAGTTGTTTTTCATTTAAATTTTTTAGAGTCCGTTTCAGTGGTTAAATTAAAAAATATTAATCAAAAAACATGTCTAATTAATTGAGATCATGAAACTTTGACAATTTAACAGCAATTTATTAAAGATTTAACAATAAACAAAATAATTTTAGGGTCCAATGAATCACACACTCCCTCAAATTCAGTTTTATTTTTACCAAATTCTTAGTTTTTTTCATTTATTTTTTTTGGATTCCATTTTAATATTTTCATTAAATTTTAATAAACAAAAGCATCTCTAATTAATTGATTTTATAAACAATTTATTTATTATTAGTTTTTTTTTATTTATATTTTTTTCCAGAAATACTGTGTTGTGTATTTACATTTTTCTGGTAAATGCATTTTGGTAATACATTATTTCTGGTAAATATTTCTTAAAATAATGTTTTAATAATAATTTTATTATCAGTTGTAATACTATCATTACATTAAGTAATATATTTCTGTCACAGTTTCCAAACTTTTTATGTTTCTGTTTGTATATGTTATGAGCATAGTTTTTCTCAAAAAAAAAAATGCTCATGAAGTGACTCTCAGATAAATTTTTGAGATTGTTTATGTGTTCGTGTACTTTTATATTGAGGCGGCAAAGGCTAGAAACACCGCAAGCGTGACGCTTTCTTCAGTATGTGTAGTAAACGAAACCGCACCTTTGTCAGAGACACGCAAAACATGCAGGATTTAAATAGTTTTTTGCAGCTTATTTTTTACATGCACTAGTTCATATTGAATATTGATTCAAGTATACTGGCCTACTTTTGATTTATTCATCCAAAATATGGAGTTGGGG
>NC_133370.1:28199427-28220009 GCF_049309525.1 Garra rufa | reverse complement strand
CTTCCAAACTTTATAATGGCAGTTAATGGCTGTTGATATTCAATAGTCCAATAGGCTCTGGGGGGTTAATAAAGGCTTCCTGAATTGATGCGTTTGTGTAAGAAAAATATCTATATTTAAAACTTTAGAAACTGTAATCTCTAGCTTCTTCTAACTGTCATACGCACACTCATGAAAGAGTGGCGTTTCAGCAGATGACGTAGGATGTAGGCCATTATACAGCTTTGAAGAGAACCCTAGTTGTATTCGTCTGAAAGAAGAAAGTGAATACATTTGGTTCAGGTTTAAATTTTTGGTAGATACTTAACAATGTATCTAAAATTTATATCCTCAGGTGTCCTTAATGGCATCAGGTCAGTCAATGAGTGGCTTGGATCTTGAAACCCCACTGCCACCTCCCATTCAGAGAGTCATGGATCCTGGTAAGGCATCAAAATATGTGCTTCATCTAGAACCTCAATCATGAAAAGACATTGTAATATATCAAAGCAATGGTTCCTCCAGGTTTCTCGGATCACTCAGAAGTGGCCATGATGAATTCAGAGGTGTCAGACATAGCAGACCGACTGGACCTATCCACTTCTTCCATCGACATGACAAACACATCCCTAGCTGTCCGAGAGGACATTGACGTATCAGGTGTCGGTGAGTCCACCTTGCTAAATTTAGGTGCACAGATCAATCTGTGAGTCCAAATCTAGGTCGTAAAATGTGCAAAATGTCTTGTTTTTTGCAGAGGAGCTTCAAGACAGTGAGGTTTCCAGTCGTAACCCTGAGGCGCAAAATACAGAGGAATATCCTCCTGTGGATTTCAGTTCTATTGCACCACCTTCAGATGTTCCTCCTCCCCTTTCTCTCCCACACCCTCTTTTCCCAAATCTGCCTCTCAATCATAGCATGCCGACAGACATGGCATCTTTGATGAATTCTTCAATCCCATCATTCGACTCTTCTGTGCCTCCTATAGACTTCTCTTCCCTGCTCATTGACCCCGCCGCCCTTCATCTCGAGTCATCTGCTCCACCTGCAGAATATCCTGCGCAATCCAACGAATCCTCACCTTTCCCCTCAGAAACTGATGGTGCCAATCAGGGTTTTTCTGATGTGCCACAGTCTCTGAAGAGCAGCTTGTCTGAGGGCGTATCCTCCGACCTGATGTCTTTTGATTCCCATAATGCACATATCAAAGATGAAGCTGCTCCTCAGTAGTGTCACTACAAAGTACTACCTTGTGTCTTGTTTACGGAGCTGCTTAACAATCATCGGGTGTTTTTTTTTTTTTATGGCTTTGTTACTGTTGGAAATGGTATCGAGTGTGTTTTTTAAACAGTTGTGTGCAATTTATGGTTTATTTTGATGATTGTAGGCTGTTGGAATGCATGTAGGCCTTTGTTTTAAATTGTGTAGATCTTAATTTAGAAGCTAATGTTTTATGTCACTAAATTGAAACCTTTTTATTTACCTTGATTAATTAAAATTGCTTAGTTTGCTCTACCAGTTTTAAATCCCACAACAAGTAGCAGCTGAAACCTTTATTTAATTGACCGGTTGTTTTAAATATTTTGTTTTAATTATATAGTATTTATTTAGCTACGACACAAACACTCATGGATTACTGTGTTAAACTAAACACTGTAGATTATATAGAGCTAATGACAAAATATACACAAGGATCTTACACAAGGCCTGCTTTGTTACATATTTTGTGTTGCAGGAATGTTTAGGCAAGGGGTTTTGTATTTTTATTAGTTTTACAGACTAAAGTCTTGTCTAATTTCTTGTCTAGTTTTTAAAATTATTTTGATGTTATTTTAGGAATCTTCGACAGAAATACTACTTTATTCTTCATTCCTAGTGATTTATGTACTTTAGGATGGAAAGAGTAATATTATATTTATGCTTTAAGTCCCGTTGAAAACAGTTCAATCAACACTAGAAAATATTTGCTTACTTTTAATGTCATTTATTAATCTATGCAAATACTGGTATTGTATAAATGCCAATGAAATTTCTGTGGTATTAATATTGAGTGTAATCATCGCTGCCATATTTAAGGATAGTGTCATACACAGGACTATTTTTTTTTCTGTTTTAATGAGGATGTAATACAATACCTCTTTGATCCTAAGTTCTTTGTCGTAATTTCTACAGTTATGAACAAAGACTTTATATGTGTTTATACTGGCAAAGTGATTCCTGATGATATGATCATGGTACATTACAAGGGTGAGAAGGACACAATGCTGTTTTAAATTTGACTTTTTAGATAAAATGTACAAAATACCTGTACTTCCTAGTGTGAACAAAGATGTTTATTTTTGTATAGTAATGCTACTGATTCACGACAGGATATAAAGTAAGCAGAAAATGGTCTAGTATACCTACATAAACTGTATTCTTTGGGGTTCTGAGTAAAAAACACTGGAAACATCCACAGCAATAAAAGATCCAAAATATAAATTTCTACTGGTGATTGTGTGTTGTGCTTGTAACTTGTAGTCTACTTTGTGTAGGGCTGTCACTAACAATTATTTGGGTAATTCTGACGATTAATCGAGTTATCGGATAATTATTCTTTTGAGGCAATAAATATAGACCTAAGAAAACAATAGCCTTATAAAATTACTTAAATACATGTATAATAGCAATGAGACAATACTATTTGTTTCAAATAAGGTATCAAGGCAAATAATTACATGGTTTTATGGAGCAAAACTGTTAATAATACATAATGTATTACAAACAACAGAACTTACATACATTATGCATTATATCAAAGGCCTGCAGAGGGCGCCAACGCCCTGGCGATTGTTTGGTTACTCAACACTAGCAAAACGCAAGTTTTTTTTATAATCAAGTACTCGAATTGAATCGAGGAATCGTGACAGCTCTACTTTAATGAAAGTTATCTAAAGTAAATATCAAAGAGATTGTTCCGCCCAAAATGAAATTTCTGTCACTTACCCACATGTTGTTCCAAACCTGACTTTATTTCTTCTGTGAAACATGAAGATATTTTGAAGAATGATGGTAACCAAATCAGCAAAGTTTGATGACCATTCCCTTCTGCTGTGGAGACTTTTCTCAAAATATCTTTTTTTTTTTTCCACAGAAGAAATAACGTCAGACAGCTTTGAAATCACTTAAAGGCTGAGTAAATGATAATAGAGTGTTTTCACAACAAGTCAGCAATGGGCCATTTTAGCGGCACTGTAGGTAAACAATGCCACAGAACCGAACAAACTTGTATATTTTGCAGATTATTCCTGCTGAAAATGGTCAATTATTGTCATGTTTTGGGCTGTACTCATTAGGCGGACTGGGAAAAACATTTGGAGTACTTTAGACTGCCAAAAGCAATAAATCAAGGAGAAAAGTGCAAAAAAAATGTGGAACAAAGGGCGTTTGTGGTTGGCCAAACTGAACCAGGAGTTTCAGGGCAAGAATCTTAACAACATTCATGTTTGTTCTTATCATTTCCGGTCAGGTAGGTGAAATATTAGGCTAATATCTTAATTAAAACTGCTCGTACGTATCTTTACCACCAATTAACTTTAGTATGTCAAAATATTTGGCCCTTTCCAAAACAAAAATGAACAGATAATGTACTCACCCCCTTGTCATCCAAGATGTTCATGTCTTTCTTTCTTCAGTCGTAAGGTAATTGTTTTTTGAGGAAAACATTTCAGGATTTCTCTCTATATAATGGACTTCTATGGTGAACTTCCAAAATGCAGCTTCAAATGGCTCTAAACAATCACAGCCGAGGAAAGAAGGGTCTTATTTAGCTAAACGATTGGTTATTTTCTAAAATTTTTTACAGTTTATATACTTTTTAATCTCAAATGCTCATCTTGTCTAGCTCTGTGTGTACTCTGTGTCGAGATTAAAAAGTATATAGCCTAAATTGTCAATGTTTTTAGAAACATTCACAATTTCGTTAAATAACACCATTCTTCGTCGGCTGGGATCATTTAGAGCAGTGGTTCTCAATCCTGGTCCTGGAGGACCCCTGCTCTGCACATTTTGCATGTCTCTCTTATTTAACACACCTGATTGAGATCTTCAGCTTGTTAGTTCAGTTCATGGATCTCTACTAATGAGCTGATGATCTCAATCAGGTGTGTTAAATAAGGGAGACATGCAAAATGTGCAGAGCAGGGGTCCCCCAGGACCAGGATTGAGAACCACTGATTTAGAGCCCTTTGAAGCTGCATTTAAACTGCATTTTGGAAGTTCAAACCCGGGGACACCATAGAAGTCCATTATACGGAGAGAAATCCTGAAATGTTTTTCTCAAAAAAACATAATTTCTTTACGACTGAAGAAAAAAAGGCATAAACATCTCATGACAAGGGGGTGAGTACAATATCTGTAATTTTTTGTTGTGAAAGTGACCTAATTTAATAGAATATGTTTTTAATCAACACTAATGAATTAAAGAGTGTGTTACGCTAATAATAATCATACATTGACCATAAATGCATGCTTACTTGCCAACTTCATGAGGTAAGTTGTGTTTAAGTGTCTTTTTTAGGTTTCACACAACAATGTAAAAGAAAACGTCGAGCTCTAAAGAAAGCGCACAATAGCCGGTTTTGGATGAATGACTAGCTGTTTACAAGTGTGATCAGTGAGAGGTTTAGGTTACTTGTGAAAATAGTCCAACAGCGATTAAACCAGTCAAAGGGAGCTGCACAAACGTGTCTTTGTGGTGTGAGGTCATGTGATGTCATCCTCCTCACTGTATAATGGGGAATTTAGAGGATGTTGGAGTTGGAGAGTCCGATGCCACAGCACGGCCGCTCCAAGAGAGTTTAATAATGTTCCAGTCTAGGACTGTAGGACATGTGGACCAGCAACAACCCACCGTTTAAAGCAACGACAAGCAGCGCTATCGAGCAGCTTAAGTGACCTCTGTCTGTCTCTTGCGTTCTCTTACGGCTCTTGAGGTAAAACAGGTACAGCAGGCTGATCTCGCGTTGTAAGGCAGGAAATACAGAATGCGACAATTATGCGGCCTCCTCATCACACTTTTATTTGCTGAGGTGAGCATTTTATTTTTATTTCGAGCTTACACTAAATCATGTTAGTTTTAAACTAAACTTTATCATTCACGTTTTATTGTCACGTCTAACACAAATGTCTTATAACATTTTCTACACACACATACACAATGTTCATCTACACACAACATTGTTTATTGTTCTTGTCCAGGACTCAGACAAAAAGCTCTTTGTAGTTTATTTTCCATGATATCAGATGCACTCTTCTGTCACGAAAAATAAAGGGGAAAAAATCATTGGCAAAATATGGTTTTCACTTAAAAGGACACACAAAGAGCAAAAAAGTTTGACACTGTCATAGTCATTTATATTTATTTACTATTCAAGCAGTGGTTTGTGTTAGTTTTAGTATAAACAGGGTTATGTGAGGTAAAAATGGGTCAATATTTTCCGTAGTTTCTGTTTTTAGTTACGGCAAACTGTTTTAAACAGTTGTCTCAATAGTACATGTATTAACAGTCTCAAATTATTTTTTTCAGAATAAATTTGTTTGTTGCAGCAGTTTATTTCCTTGTTCTTTAATGCAAATTAACCCAGTTTAGAGTTGATTAAATTTGCACATAAAAAAAAAAAATATATATATATATATATTCAGACACCAGATATAATTTATAATATTTTGTTACTAGTGGGTGCACTAGCACTAGATAGCAAAATAATGTAAACTGTGACATATTATGCCCAAAAAAAATTCTACCAGTAAAATTGATACAAATTTTGGACCAAAAATGTGATTTGACACCTTTGTTACCTTTCTATCAAAGTTAAACTGTGATAATGTGAGACATTTTGAAGGTGTCTGAATTTAACTGTAATTAATTTGTGATTGTCAAGATGAATTTGTTCTGACACAGTTTAACTCATATTTTACCGTTTTCCAAACTACAGCGAATAAACTCTGATAATGTGAGAAATGTTGAAGGTGTCTGAATACATTTTGGTTTGACTGTACAAGACTGTATTTATAAAACTATCTCTTTATTTGCAGACAGTTGCTGAAAAAAAGTACTGTTGGTACTTTGAAGGAGATTATCCTGTGTACTTCGTGTAAGTATAGTAGATCAAATAGAATTAAATAGGACAGCTGTGGTTTTGAGGAAGGAAACAAGAAGCTAGAAAACAGCTTACTCCAATCTTTACTAACCTCACCCCTTTCCACTTTGTTCTTAATAGTTTCGACAGAATAGTGGTTAAAGGATTCATTCAGATGCACTGTTGAAAAAAAAGGAGAATTCCTTAGCTTAGAAACTTTTCCCCCTTTTAATGGTTTCAATAAGAGTAATTTATCACAAGTGTTCCCGTATACAGACAGCCACTGACATGCGCCACAGGAGGTTAGGTACAAACAATTCAGTCTTCACACCAAAAGCACAGATTAATTCTCCAGACAGTACGTCACGCTTCTTAATTACATTTAATTCAGAAGAACACATTTATCATGAAGGTTGCATTTACCTCACAAGTAAATGGTGCGGCGACAAATAATAGGCTTTATCTTAAGTATTATCTGAATGAAAATTGTAAACTAACTATAAATCTGTAGATGATGGCCACCTTGTCTTACTGAGATATATCACTTATTTATTTTTTAATGTACTCTAGCTATCTTTTTTTAATCTTTTTAAGTTTTTAAAGAAGTCTCTTATGCTCACTGAGACTGCATTTATTTATCAAAATACTGTAAAAACAGTAATATTATGAAATATTATTATAATTTAAAAGAACTTTCAATTGAAAAAAGTTTAACTCCTTCTATCAGAATGTGCAAAATGTTAATTATTTGACCAAAATAAGAGGGATCATAGAAAATGCATGTTATTGTTTTTTTAGTACTGACTTGAAAAAGATTTCACATAAAAGATTTTTACATATAGTTGAGAGAAAATAATAGTTAAATTTATAAAAATGGCCCTGTTCAGAAGTTTACATCACTTTGATTTTTAATACTGTGTTGTTACCTGAATGATCCACAGCTGTGTGTTTTTTGTTTAGTGATAGTTGTTTATGAGGCCCTTGTTTGTCCTGAACAGTTAAACTGCCTGCTGTTCATCAGAAAAATCCTTTAGGTCCCATAAATTCTTTTGGTTTTCCAGCATTTTTGTGTATTTGAACCCTTTTAAAAAATGACTGTGTGATTTTGAGATCCGTCTTTTCAAACTGAGGACAACTGAGGGACTCATATGCAACTATTACAAAATTTTAAAATGCTCACTGATCCTTCAGAAGGAAAAATGATGCATTAAGATCCAGGGGGTGAAAACTTTTTGAATTTGAAAATCAGGGTAAATTTAACTTAGTATTAAGTATCTTTAAGTACTAAGTATTAACTTAAGTATCTTCTGTAGCCTCTGAAGGGCAATACTAAATGAAACATAATATTTAGGCAAAATAATAAAAATGTAAACATCTCTATTCTGTTCAAAAGTTTTCACCCACGTCTCTTAATGCATCGTTTTTCCTTCTGGAGCATCAGTGAGCATTTGAACCTTCTGTAATAGTTGCATATGAGTCCGCAGTGTGAAAAGATGGATCTCAAAATCATACAGTCATTGCTGAAAAGAGGTCAAATACACAAAAATGCTGGAATCCCCAAAAATTGTGGCACCTGAAAGATTTTTCTGAAGAACAGCGGCCAGTTTAACTATTCAGGACAAACAACGCTGTGGATCATTCAGGTAAGAACACAGTATTAAGAATCAAGGGGATGTTGGTTTAGTTGTTATTTTTATAAATTCATTATTTTCTCTTGTGGACTATATGTAATTATCTTTTATGTGAAATATCTTATTCAGGTCAGTACTAAATAAACAATAACATGCAATAGCAATTTTGTATGATCCCTCTTGCAGATGCTAAAAGGGGGATGAAAACTTTTGACCTCAACTGTAGAGTTGCATTTTTAGACGTTATTTATTCCTGTGATGGCAAAGCATCATTACTTCAGTCTTTAGTGTCACACAATCCTTCAGAAATCATTCTAGTATGCTGATTTGCTCCTCAAGAAACATTTAATATCATCAATGTTGAAAACAGTTGAGGTGCTATGGAAACTGTGATTTTTTTTCTTTGTATTTTGATGAATAGAACAGCATTTATTTGAAATAAAAACCTTTTGTAACATTATTAATATCTTTACGGCCACTTTTGACCAATTTACTGCATCCTGTCTGACTCTTAAATGTCTGAAGGACGAACATGTATGTGTCATAGATGCAAGACATATGAAGACTGCTGTGGCACACAATGCTGTGTTCGAGCCCTTTCTGTTCAGAGAATATGGTATTTCTGGTGAGTCACTTGCTAGCTGTTCTTTTTCATTTTGAGTTTTTATTCAAGACTTTTTTGAAATTGCATTCAAGCTGTACTTGACTCAAAGGGTCGATCGGAGCATCCACCAATTTCCCAAACCCTTCCCAAACTATAAAAGTGATTTTAAGGGCTGTTTTTGATTGGTCTGTAGGCTGCTGCTGATTATTGGCATTTTGTGCTGCTGCAGTACTGGCTACTTCATTCGCAGACGTGTCCACCCTTACCCTCCACCTGAGGGACCTGATTTTACCGTGGCCTTCACTAGACAGCCTATCATATCACCAGGTAATCTCTCCCTGTGCTCTTGTCTTGCATACACACAGCGTTCACGTGGTCTCATCCACTGTATGTCATCTGTGTGTTGGTAGGATTGCGTCACAATTATGGAGACTCAGAGACTGCAGTCATTTCCACCATCTACCCAGTGCAGACCCGCACCGGTCACATGACTGCAGTGTATTCAGCGCTGCCGCCCTACTACAGCCAGCCCCCTCCTTCCTATGATCAGGTCATGCAGGACTCACAGAAGAAATAAACAGACCCGCAGCACCGTGACTTTTCTTACTCAATCTGTGAAGTGAAAGAAAGAAACAGAAGAAGCTCAACAACCCAGGCATGACTGGAAGAAAACAAACTGACAAACTGGAACAGATGCATCTCCATTTTTCTCTTAGCATACAAGACTGCTGGAGGCTTACAGTTCCTTATCTGTGGACACAAAAAGTGCACTTAGTTTTCAGTGTCAGGACAGAAGTATAGATTATACAATGGCTTTCACATTAGAGGCGGGGGTTATAGCTTGTCATCTTAACACTAGTAACAGCAAACAGCTTCAACAAACGTACTGTATGCTTATGTTTTAGAAATGTTTATATTTTTGCTTCTAAAACGATTTTATTTTCATATCTAAAAACAGAGACCTTTAAAATGATCAAACATTTTTATTTCTTCACACATAAAGGACATTACCTTGGATTAAATAAATGTCTATAAAATGTTATTGATTAAAATGCACTGCTTGTTTATATCAAACTCATCACCCATAACCCTAATAAAATCTTTTTTCTATCTATAGTCTATTCACCTTATTTTTTGCCATAAGAGTCTGCTGTTTAATAGTGCAAATTGGTGTGTTTTTCTTAATCATAAACACACTGGTTTGTAGTGTAAACAGTTTTGCAGTTTACTGCACCTTGTCATTTTTCTCGCAATTTCCCTATATGGCTAATGAACCGGACATCTCTCCCATAGGCTTACTTCCACACTGAAGACACCACCATCAATCGGCCGTATTGGCAGCACTGAATGTAAACAGTTCCACTGAAATATTGTACCCTTTCCTGCTCACTGAGTCTTTCTCTATATGTGACCCTGGACCACAAAACCAGGGGTATGTTTGTAGCAATAGCCAAAAATACATTGCATGGGTCAAAATTATTGATTTTTCTTTTATGCCAAAAATCATGAGGAAATTAAGTAAAGATCATGTTCCATGAAGATTTTTTGTAAAAATTCCTACTGTAAATGTATCAAAATGTAATTTTTGATTAGTAATATGCATTGTTAAGAACCTAATTTGGACAACTTTAAAGGTGATTTTCTCAGGATTTAGATTTTTTTGCCCCCTCAGGTTCCAGATTTTCAAATAGATGTATCTCAGCCAAATATTGTCCTATCCTAACAAATCATACATCAATAGAAAGCTTATTTACTGAGCTTTCATATATATGGATACATCTCAGTTTTGTAAAATTTAACCTTATGACTGGTTTTGTGGTCCAGGGTCACATATGATTAAGCAGCTTCCACACTTTTTCCCCCGTGCCGTGGTTTAGACAGCATAAATGAGCAGAACAACATATTAAGTAGTACATTAACCGTGCAATCCATGTTGTTCACATCCGAGTATCTCCAATATGGCCGCACATCCGTGCAAACCCTCTATAAGGTGGATACATTTTTAGTAATTTTACTTTATTAGTCAGGCCTACATCTTGCCAAGAAATTGAGAAATCATCAGACCAGGTAACCTTTTTCCAATCCTCTATTGTTCAAATTTTGCTGTGCGTGAAAATCTGAGTAGATCAGCAGTATCTCAGACAACCAGGGGTGCGTTTCCCAAAAAAAAAAGTCAAGTCAAGTCACCTTTATTTATAAAGCACTTATACAATACAGATAATCAAAGCAGCTTTACAGTGTTAAACAGAAAAATAGTGTCAACAACGCAAACAAAATTCAATTCTGCTGTAAAGCAGCTCTAAAAAAAGGACAACAACCGTAAGCAATCTATTTTTCAGTTAAAGGCAGTTCATGGTTGATTCGGTGATGTTATTGTCCAGCTTTGTTCAGTTCTCTTCCAAAAACAATTTTTGTTCTTACCACCCTGGTGAAAAAAACAGCTAAGACCAGCCTAGGCTGGTTGGCTGGTTTTAGCTGGTCAGCAGGCTGGTTTTAGAGGGGTTTTGGCCACTTTTCCAGCCTAGATAATTAGATGTAGGCCTACAGCATGGATTGCATGGTTTATGTACTGCTGAATAATTTCTAAACCACGGGAAAAACGTGTGTAAGCTGCGAAATCATACAGAGAAGGACTTAGTAAGCAGTAAAAGGCGCAATAATAGTTTGAGAAATTAGAGTTAGGTGGTAAAGATACGTAGGAGCAGTATTAATTAGAATATTAGCCTAATATTTCACCTAACATTACCTGACTGGAATTATAAGAACAAACACGAATGTTGTCAAGATTCTTGCCCTGGAAATCCTGGTTCAGTTTGGCAACCACAGACGTCCTTGATTTGTTATCACTTTTGGCAGTCTGTAATACTACAACTGCTTTTCCCGGTCTGATAGCAATAATCAGCTAAATATACGAGTTTTGTTTGATTCGGTGGCATTGTTTATGTTCATTGCCGCTAATATCCCTGGTGAAAAAAACAGCTAAAACCAGCCTAGGCTGGTTGGCTGGTTTTAGCTGGTCAACCAGCCTGGTTTTAGCTGGTCATAGCTGGTCGGCAGGCTGGTTTTAGAGGGGTTTTGGCCTTTTTTCCAGCCTGGCCAGGCTGGTCAGGCTGGTCTTAGCTGGTCAGGCTGGAAAACCACCAGCTAAAACCAGTCTGACCAGCCTGGCCAGGCTGGGAGACCAGCTAAAACCAGCTACTTGCAGCTTAAACCAGCCAATACCAGCCAACGGATGGCCGATTAATGACGCATCGTGAAAATTTGCGACCATAGTTAAAGATGTTTTGGGGAAACGCACCCAAGTTTAGCACCAATAAAGTTACTTACATCACCTTTATTCTTCATTCTGATGCTTGGTTTGAACTTAAGGCGATCTTCTTGACCTTGTCTACATGCTAAAAAGTTAAGTTAAATTAAGTTGCTACAATGTGATTATTAGCTAATTAATTGTTTGTATTAATAAGCAGTTGAATATGCGTACGTAATAAAGTGTGATATTTTAATACTATCATATTTATTTCTAAATAATACTATAGGCTATTAAAGCTGTTCAAAATCTTGTTGCAAATTTTCTAACCCAACCAAGCAGGCAAAAAATATCTGCTACTACACCAATGAGTAAAGTAACAGACAAACTAAAACTTTACATGAACCACCGTTTTCATCAGTTTTAGGCTTGTGTTACAAAAAAATATTAGCTTATATTATATTATATTATATTAAATTTGCAACAAGATTTGGAACAGCTTTGTTTAATAGCCTATATTATTTAGAAATGAATATAATAGTATTGAACTAATATGAATATTCGTTAAGAAATAATATTAATAAAACAAAGATATTTATTCGATTATTTTCAACAATTTATGTATCCTTATTCATCATACATAAATACACAATTTTTATTTATGTTTTTTGTTTACGTTACATTGGTAACCGTTTATTACCACCACAAGGTGGAGCTGTAAAGCAACAATCTCCAGTTTATTCTACTCCTTTAGTTTCAGGTCTAGACATTACTAGAACTTACCGTTGTGCTCTGAGGGAAAATCAACATCAGTTTATACGTCGTTAAGTTATCATTTATTCCTCAGACGGATAATATACGCAACAATCAATTAAATTTGGCTTATCTAGAAAAGAACATAATGATAATTTACATTCTCTTCCAGGTATTGAACACCCATGAGTCTGTCTACGCCCCTATAAACTGGCAAAGAAGACAAAACGGATCTGAATACTGCTCTACTGGGCTCAGCTTTAAACCTCAGGAAATTCTTACAAAATGCCTCTGAGGATGTTCAAGGTAAAACAAAAAGCCAAAGTAACAATTGCCCGTAAACAGTGTTCCAAATAATCAGATTTGAGATTGTGTTTGACTCAGGGCTGTATTTATCCAGTCTCTCAAGACATCCTCACATTACTTAAGTTATGCTTGAGAAATTCATTCCCTATGCATCTGTAAATTGTGTAGCAGCAGTGCGAGTCCTTTCTGAGGTGAGGCCAGATCGAGCATTGCAGACCTGTCTTTATGCAACTTTTTAGTCTAGACTTTAATATCCTATTTATTTTCCTTCACAGCAAAATTCAGTAATTACATTCATGTAAAGGCCTTGGGAACACCACTAATGGAAAAGGACTGAAACCATCTCATCTCATTTGTCCCTGATAGTTTCCACTGAATTCATTGATTAAAAACAAGTAGTTCTTGTTTTTAAACTCTGTGTCTGGGAAGAGTGCAAGGATATGGGTTACTCTAAGGTACGGTATAGCTTGTGTCATCAGGCGCATGCAAGTGGAGGAAAAGAAGTAGAAAGAACGAAATGTGCTTCAAGCCACATTTTCTGCGAGCCGCATCATTTGTGGCCTCTGAAACAGACGGAGGAACCTTTGTTTGACCTTCAGCTCCTCTCACTTATTTATAATGCAGACTTCATAAAAGTTTGAGCACAACCGAGCGCAGAGTTGTCCACGGTCCAGAATGTGGATGAGTTCAGTCTCTTCACTTTCTATCGATGTAAAGTGGACTTTGGAAACAGACACAGCGTGAAATGTGTTTTAATGTTTTTAATCACATTCATTCAATTGTTATATTTTCAAAACCAAGTCATAAGGGGTTATTTTTTTTATTTTTAGATTTATAGATTATCTGAAAGCTGAATAAATGTTAGGATAGGACAATATGTGGCCGAGATACACTATTTGAAAATCTGAAATCTGAGGGTGCTAAAAAAAATCCTAATATTGAGAAAATTGCCTTTAAAGTTGTCCAAATGAAGTACTTAGCAATGCATATTACTAATCAAAAATTACGTTTTGATATATTTACAGTAGGAAATTTACAAAATATCTTCATGCAACATGATCTTTACTTAATATCCTAATGATTTTTGGCATAAAAGAACATATATATAATCACATATATACACATACGAGGAAACAAGTGTAAGCAAGTCTTCAGTTTGTGGAACATGAGGCAACATCATATACTCGCACACAGTTAAATATTCAGCGTCCTCAGGGATTAAATGAACTTGACTAGATGTTTACAGTGTGTAGTGTATATTTTTTAAGGCAACACATAATGGTCAAGTTTCTCCAGACTGTTTTTGCACATCTGCTGTTTCTTTACCCGTGAGAGCTCCTGCTTTCTCCCCTTACCTGATTGTTGTGTTGTGTTGGAAAGAAACAGCAGGTGGACTTTGGCAAGTTGTGAAGAAAGAACAAATGAGTTGGTAGACTTCCAGAGCACCAGAGAACCTGTTAGACACATGCAACACCTGAACAGTAAACCAGACGTTACCACAGCTGCACCTTACAGACAACAGGCCCAAGTCCTTCAGTGTATGTAAGTGTTAGATACACTAACATTCAAATGTCAAACAATCCTTTAGAAATCATTTTAATATGATGATTTGGTCACTATAAAAACATTTCTTACTATTATCAGTGTTTCTATTAAAAGTGTCTTTTGCAAAGTTAGAGACAGTTCATGCAAAAAGGATAATTCTGTAATTAATTACTCACCCTCATGTCGTTCCAAACCCCTAAGACCTTATCTATCTTCAGAACACAAATTAAGATATTTTTGACGAAATCCAAGAGCTTTTTGACCCTGCATAGACCGCACACAACTACCATGTTCAAGGCCCAGAAAGGCAAGGACATAGAAATAAAATAGTCCATGTTACATGAGTGGTTTAATCGTAATTTTCTAAAGCAACAAGAATACTTCCGTGTGCAAAGAAAACAAAAGTAATGACTTTATTTAACAATTTCTTCTCTTCCGTGTCGGTCTTTGATGTGCATTCATAACAGTACCAGAAGGGTCAAAAACAGGGTCGGAAATTAACAAGGACTTGTGGCAAAAATCCCACCAACAAATGCCCCTGCACAATTAAACATTTTACGGCTGTCGCAATTAAAATGAAATGTGAAAATTAATGAAAAGTGTCAATTCGCAAAATTACATTTAGATTCGCTCACACCACATCATGCCTTGTTTATACTCGCGGGGAAGTATATGGCGTTAAATGCACTAAAGGATTAGTTCACTTCCAGAACAAATATTTACAGACAGTGTACTTTCCCCCTTGTCATCAAAGATGTTCATGTCTTTCTTTCTTCAGTCGTAAAGAAATTATGTTTTTTGAGGGTAACTTTTAACAATTATCTCCATCTTCTATGGTGCCCCCGAGTTTGAACTTCCAAAATGCAGTTTAAATGCAGCTTCAAAGGGCTCTAAACGATCCCAGCTAAAGACTTAGGGTTTTATCTACACTCTTAAAAATAAAGGTGCTTCACCATGCCATAGAAGAACCTTTTCTTGTCTAAATGGATCTATAAAGAACCTTCGACATCTGAAGAACCTTTCTGCTTTACAAAAGGCTCTTTGTGGTGAAAGAAGGTTCTTCAGATTATGAAAAGGTAAAAGATATGTTTTTTTTAAAGAACCTTTGACTCAATGGCTCTTTGTGGAACGAAAAATGGTTATTCTATGGCATCGCTGTGAAGAACCTTTTAAAGCACCTTTATTTTTAAGTGTAGTGAAGTGTAGTGAAACGATCAGGCATTTTCTAAAGTAAATTAAAATGTATATACTTTTCAACCTCAAATGCTTATCTTGTCTAGCTCTGCCATTGCGCATGCATGCTCTGTGTAATCTGGGTCAATACAGTTAGGGTATGTTAAAATGTTTTCTCCTCCAACTTCGTCCTACAATCGCCCCACATCGCTGTTTTTCCTTTTTTTGTAAAGGGCGTTTGATGATCTTTGCACGTTCACTTTGTAAACACTCTGGCTTGGTACTTCTGCAGCGATGTAGGGCGATTTTGAAGTTGAGGAGAAAATGAGATGGGGTTTTTCAATATTACCCTAACTTTATTTACCCGGATTACAAAGAGTCCACATGCGCCTGAGATCGTTTTGAGCCCTTTAAAGCTGCATTCAAACTGCATCATAGAAGTATAGAAGTCCACTATATGTAGATAATTCCTGAAATGTTTTCCTCAAAAAAACAATTTCTTCATGACTAAAGAAAGAAAGACAAACATCTTGGATGACAACGGGGTGAGTACATTTGTAAATTTTTGTTCTGAAAGTGAACTACTCCTTTAAGTGCATGAAGCCCTTTTTTGTGTGAAAGTGTGCATGCTATTTTTTGTAACTTTGCGCAGCTCCGCTTTTGAAGATGCACAAGTTCAGGGCAACTCTGGCCGAACAGGCACGTCTTTACCAGCATTTTTATGAATCGAGAAACCTTAATGTGAAGTTCAAACTCCATTTTGATATATTTATTTTATTGTTGTTTAATTTAGTTTTATACGTATGATATGGTATTTTGTTCTAATGGCACAAATAATCTCAAGCTTTACAGGGTTTTAAAGTAGTTCACTTTCAGAACAAAAATTTACAGATAATGTACTCACCCCCTTGTCATCCAAGATGTTTATGTCTTTCTTTCTTCAGTCGTAAAGAAATTATGTTTTTGAGGAAAATTTCAGGATTTCTCTCCATATAATGGACTTCTATGGTGCCCCCGAGTTTGAACTTCTAAAATGCAGTTTAAATGCAGCTTCAAAGGGCTTCAGAGGAAGAAGGGTCTTATCTAGCGAAACAATCGGTTATTTTTTTAAGAACATTTACAATTTATATACTTTTTAATCTCAAACGCTCGTCTTGTCTAGCTCTGCGTGAACTCGGTGTATTCCAGTTCATGACAGTTAGGGTATGTTGAAAAACTCCCATCTCATTTTCTCCACCAACTTCAAAATCGTACTACATCGCTGCAGAAGTACCGACCCAGTGTTTACAAAGTAAACGTGCAAAGAAGATCAAACACCCTTTACAAAAAAAGGTAAAACAGCGATGTAGGATGATTTTGAAGTTGGAGGAGAAGATGAGATGGGAGTTTTTTGACATACCCTAACTGTCTTGAACCGGAATACAGAGTACACACAGAGTTAGACAAGACGAGCATTTGAGGTTAAAAAAATATATAAATTGTAATTTTTTTTAGGAAATAACTGATCGTTTTACTAGATAAGAGCCTTCTTTCCTCGGCTGTGATCGTTTAGAGCCCTTTGAAGCTGCATTTTGGAAGTTCAAACTCGGGGGCACCATAGAAGTCCATTATATGGAGAGAAATCCTGAAATATTTTCCTCAGAAAACATAATTTCCTTACGACTGAAGAAAGAAAGACATGAACATCTTGAATGACAAGGGGGTGACTACATTATCTGTAATTTTTTGTTCTGAAAGTGAACTACTCCTTTAAATGGTTCTTTTTTGTAATGTGGGTATGGTGAGATGTACTAAAAACAAACATTTTCACCAGTTCATTAGCTGCTGTAGGGAAACTGTTTGCACTACAAACCAGTGTGTTCATAATTAAGATAATACATTTAAATAATATGGTACAAAAACACCAGTTTGCATTATCAAGCAGCAAAACGAGCTGTTTTGTACAGCTAAAAAAAGCTGAAAGCGAATGACACCTGGAAGCCAGACACATTAAATTTAAAAATGGCTGCGTCTGCTCTTATGAAAAAAATAAGGTGGATAAACAAGGCTTCAGGTTGCATTTACATGCTGCAAATAAACGATTAATTTTGTAGCCTTAGTAATTATAACGGGTATTTTTTGCATAACTTGTGCTAGACTTCATCAACCGACATGTTTGTTTGTGAAGCCAGAATGTGACGTGCCCAAAATGAAACAAAAATGTTTTATATTGTTTTTATAGTGATATTAAAGGAGAACTCCGGTGTGATTTTGACCTAAAGTGTATTGAATCATGATACCGAGTGTGAACGTACCTTGCATATTTCATCTCGGTTTGTGTCCAGCTGTCCGAAATCTGGGGTCAGTTAGCCGATGCTCACAACAGGCTGTCTATGAGAGTGAACAGGGCATCGGAAAAGCCATGTAAATAAATCACTGTTTTACGCCATTTACGAGGCACAAAGTAGCTCCACACTTCATCGGTAGACTTCCTAGGGCCCTGACATTTAAAACGAGACATTGAGAACTCAGAAAAAGCACCGGTAGTTTATTTACAAGAAGATTTATACAGACATCTTCCACCAGGAACAGAGCAGTCGCCGCCATCTTAAATGTAGTCACGATAAGTCGAGTGTCGAGCACCAAGGAAACTACAACCTGATACGTTGATAACCTGATAAATTCATTGGTGCTCGACACTCGATTTATCGTGACTAAGTTCAGGATGGCGGCTACCGGATTTTCTCTACCAGGTACTGTCTGTATAAATCTTCTTGTAAATAAACTACCGGTGCTTTTTCTGAGTTCTCAATGTCTCGTTTTAAATGTCAGGGCCCTAGGAAGTCTACCGATGAAGTGCGGAGCTACTTTGTGCCTCGTAAATGGCGTAAAACAGTGATTTATTTACATGGCTCCTTCGATGCCCGATTGACTTTCATTGACAACCTGTTGTGAGCATCGGCTAACTGACCCCAAATTTCGGACAGCTGGACACAAACCGAGATGAAATATGCAAGGTACGTTCACACTCGGTATCATGATTCAATACACTTTAGGTCAATATCACACCGGAGTTCTCCTTTAATAATCATTATTACAATATAAAGATTAATAATCTACAATAATGATTTTTGTCATAATATTGCAGCCTTATAAGCTCCTGTTTATTGTTATTGACAACAGTTTAAAGATAATAAAATATTGAAGTAATTTGGTAAATGTAAGTATTTGACATTGAAAAACAACATATTGTTTTTATAACAATAATGTGATTATAAAAAATGCCCTCAAAGATGTAAAAAATGCACCGGGAAATCAATTAATTGATTTGGAAAAAGTTCATTTCTGAGTCTGACCCTAGCCAGAAAGCTCTCGGATTTTATAAAAAGTATCTTAATTTGTGTTCTGAAGATGAACAAAGGTCTTACGAGTTTAAAACGACAGGAGGTTGAGTAATTAATGACAGAATTGACTTTTTTTTAACTATCCCTTCAAAAACGATCAATTTAATGAAGCTAAATAAAAAGTATTAATTTATTCCTTTCAAACTTCTGTACAGAAGTGTATGTGTGCTTTTCTTCAGCGCTCTGTTATTGGAGTAATTAGTGTTTTATGTGATTCTGAACAGCCAGAGAAGAAGAAAATCTGTAGCAAAAATCAAAATGGACATCTAGGAAAATCAATTGTTCTTTGTGCACCCACAGAAATAAAACTATAGACATCCATACCAAGAATACTAAAGAGACACTGTGTTCCACTAAAGTACAACCAGCTTTCAAGAAACATGCCAAATCCTCCAAGCTAAAATAAGTACCTATTTATTAACATGAATTTCAAATTTACAAGTTCAACACAGAAAAAAGACATATCCATTACAATTTGGGCATTCATCTTCTCATTCATTAACAGTGATTCATCTCGCCACTTCTTCAATTTGACCGGTGAACACTACTCTGAATGAGAACATGACACTGAAGAAGAAAATAAGACTCAGACGTCTTTCTCATTTGCAGAAAATATTAGGGAGAGCACTAGAATACTACAATCGACAATTCCTTCAATGAAACAAATAAAACATACAAACATTTCTCAACGCAAGCACTTTGTACAAATCACTGTCACATCTACATGAACAAACCTTTATGTACACTGAGGTAAATGATCGTATTTGTCCAAAGAGGTATGCTTTAACGTGAATTGTTTTTGAGTTTTGCACTGTAGTGTTTTTTTTTAAGTGATGTTTCAGATGTCCCGAAAACCCAAATTACATTTACACCAAACAGGGTAGGCACTCAATATAAAAAGGCTTCTGGAATTTATATAGAGGAAACTGAATCTGAAAAGCAAAATTTGCACATAAACCATAACCTTGGAATGAACAAAGAAGAATAAAGGTATGACAAATATCTGGAAATAGTTACAAATTTTGGGGGCTGGAAATACCAGTCATTTGTGACTTTGCAGAAAGCATAAATCTTTATAAAACTGAGGCACTTGTATTGCATCACGCACTGGAGAACACAGTGAGATAGCATATCATAGCGTAAGTGTTCCTGGCTGCATCCCACATCATTTCCTGCCCTTTTGAGCAGGAACTCATTCATTCATTGAGTTAATGCCAATGTGGGCTGCAGAACAGTTGGGTGCTATTGTAGTGTGACCCCCTTTTGAGCTCAGATTGAAAATACTGTATGTTCAACATGACACCAAAGTGACCACATAGTCATACGACATGTTTCCTTTTCATATATATATATATATATATATTAGGGCTGTCAATCGATTAATTTTTTTTTAATCGCGATTAATCGCATGGTTGTCTTGAGTTAACTCGCGATTAATCGCACATTTTTATCTGTTCTAAATGTACCTTAAATTAACACTTTTTAAAGTTTTTAATACTCTAATCAACATTGGCATGGATGCTTTAAGCAAATATGTGTTTATTATCAGTGAAACCATACTTGACTAGACTAACTTGTTTCAAATGTCATAGATGTTTTTCAAATAACTTGTTCATGTCTATTAGACACATGAAAAAAAGAACATAGAAACACCAGGTTCCCATTACTTCTCTTTCTTTGCACTGAGCAATTTACTTACACAAGCCTGTTTACATTATTTGCAGGACAGGGCAGCTCACTTCTTCTGAACATGCAAAATCTACATTTATTATTACATTTGTTTGCCTCTCGGTGCCCACATACTGTCATTTGATGCAGCCAGGTTCTCAACAAAACTGTTTC
>NC_133370.1:28150574-28198927 GCF_049309525.1 Garra rufa | reverse complement strand
GAATGAACTACATATTTTCTGTGAAAAGCATGACTTATGGATGAAGTGTGACACTGTCAAGCAATTTTTTCTGTGCAATTTTATCAGTTTTAAACTGTGGAAACTGCGAAACGTAATTAAGGAAATCAGATATTTCAGTTAAATGAATAAGGAGATGCATCTAATTAGAAAATGATTACAAGAGAAAATAATATTTTCTGCAAAAAAATTTAAACCAGATGGGGAGAAGCAATTTTAGCTAATCAAAATCTACAATTCTCAGAGAAAACAAACTGATCAATCCATATTCAACTGTCCTGCCACTGTAATGCAATAAATCTCGTCAAACAATGGGATGGACCAGCTATATCAGGTTAACACCCATCAGGTTATATTAAAGGGAACCCTGGGTATTAAGCAAGGGGCAACCTCCCGCTCTCTCTATTGAAACCAACACGGAAGTGACTTAAACTGCAATTCATCGACTGGCCGCTAGAGACTGGCTGCAGAAGGGAGTCAGTCCCATTGACTCCCCATGTTAAAATGCCCAACTTTACAGCAGAAAAAAGTATGTTTACAGCCTGGTTCAAAAAATGGTTTTGGTCTATATAGCTAGTTTTGCCCTACATGTCAACTGTGAGGGGGGTGAATTTTTTTATAACTCATCCGTAGAAGTTATATTAAGCCTTAAAGTTCTGCATAATTAAAGGCGTGGTCACTTGAGTGACAGGGGGATTGCCGCTGCTCTCACCACTGGCGCGCTAGGCGGGCGTGGTTTCAGCAACCAGCACCACCCGCGTCCCGCCTTTTTGCCCATTTTTGATTATCCGGGAGTGACGCGCGGTGACGCGATTCCAAGATGGAGCGGCCGAATCCCGCCCACTATGAGCTTCAAAATAGCGCTTCAGAATCCTACGGGTGACGTCACGGATACTACGTCCATATTTTATACAGTCTATGGTATTAAGACATGTATGGCTTAATATAATGTAAATGGTGTCTCTTACTAAAATATCATGTAGAAAACCTATGAAAGATTTACATAAAAAAAATCCATGTGGTTTTACACATATTTTGGCCTTTTTTTGATTTCGTGGAACGATTGCACTTGGTGAGCTACTGGTACTGCAACACAACTCAGAATAAGCATCTTGGAAAATGAAATACTGATACAATGCCACATTGTGTGGCCTTTTCTAGTGATAGGAAGAGGAGAAAACAATGGGAAGTAGGGCTGCACGATATTGGGAAAAAATTACATTGCAATGTATTTTTGTCTTGCGATATATATTGCGATCTGTACAAATTCATTTATGTTCATCAGGTTGTTTTGGACTGCTTAAAAATCAAGCGACAGAGCTACTGCAAGCAATGTTTAGTTTTGGAAATCCATTTATCTTTGTTTATTTATCTTTGCTGAAACTTCCGCGTCTTTAGGAGAGCGCGGGTCATGGTTGCTTAGCAACGGCAGACGCTACTCTGCCACTCAAGTTACAGAGCGCTTTGGAAAGAAGGAGAAAGCGGCGCGCCTAGCGTTTTCCACACGTTTTTTAGGCGCGACATGTGAACGGTCCCTTAAATTCGTAGTGTTTCCGCGAGTTGTGGCAACAACTGCCAGGCACTCCCGACAAAGCACCTGTTTTTGGTCAGCAGCATCCTTTTTGTATCCAAAATACTTCCATATGACCGACGTTGCGTTTCTTTTTGCGACCAAATCTTCCATTTCGGCGCTTTTCTCCCGTCCTGCGCTCATTTCGCCATGCGCACGTAGAGACTGCATGCATGAAGTAGGTGAAGCAACGTGTGCATTGTAGTTTTTAAGGACGTGTGCATTGTAGTTTTTAAGGAACCTTTAAACATGAGTTAATTACTTTATTTTAGACAAATATAGATCCGTGAATAGAAAGTTTAGAAATATAGAAAGTACATTTTTAAATCAGACACACGTAAATTTGCCCTGCATCGTGACTGCCACGATGTGACTATCGCGCATGCGTACATCGCGATGATGATGCTGAAACGATCTATCGTGCAGCCCTAATGGGAAGTTACCTGTGGATGAATAAAATTTCAGAAACACGCTTGTCTTTGTTCTCTCCACTTTAGCCCTGATGTCTTTGAGGCTTTTAGTACTGCAGAAAGAGCTTATAAACAATGTCAACATGTTGATGATTGTCATGACGCTGAAGCCATTGAAGGAGTTTCTCAACAAAGATTTCACTCAACATCTGGGGGCGTTTAGACTCTTTGTAGGGGAAAATTGATGGTTCGGCATTTTGTTTAAGCCTACGCTTATACATCGGCACCTATAAGCTCTTTCAGTATCTGTGATCAGTGTTGGGGAAAGTTACTTTTAAAAGTAATGCATTACAATATTGAGTTACTCCCTTAAAATGTAACTAACTACGTTACTTAGTTACTTTTTCTGGAAAGTAATGCGTTACGTTACTTTCGTGTTACTTTTTAAATCTGAGCAGGGCTTGTTTGTTTGTTTTTAATATAAAAAGTTCTATTTCGGCAAATGTAAAAGCCTTTTTACCTACACCAAAAGCCTCAGGTTTAGAGAAAAGTAAATTCACGTCTGTACAGTAGACCGCAGAAGAAAACAAAGTAAACTCTTCAGCAATAAAAAAAAGGAATTTTTGCTTATTAGTATGCTTAGTTATTAGTATGGATCATCGAAGGTCGGCAGCAAAGACATTGGTTAATAAAATGGGATTAAACAGATAAAGGATATTTGTATTATTTAACATATTTAATTATTGCAGGTTTGCATTGAACTTTACTGTTTTTATTCATTTTGAGGAATACTGTATCTTTTAGTGAGTAAGATGAATGTTCACATTTATTCTAAAACTAAAGTAACACCTTACAATTTCTCTTAACATGGCGACAGAATAGCTTTTAATCAATAAATGGGGGAAAAAGTAACTGCCGTTACTTATTTGAAAAAGTAACTCTCTTTTCTTGTCAATTAAAAAGTAATGCGTTACTTTACTAGTTACTTGGAAAAAGAAATATTATTACGTAACTTGCGTTACTTGTAATGCATTACCCCCAACACTGTCTGTGATCATCGTGTCAGTATTTTATTTTCTGAGTTGTGTTGTGGTAAAAATAGCAATAGATAACCAGTAGCTCACTGAGTAAAACCGTTCTACATAATCAAAATAATGGCGCCCCCATAGTCCTAAATATGTATATAATGGTGTTTTTTTAAGTTACGTACATTTTTTATGGGGTTTCTACTACCCATTTCAGTAAGAGAAATCATTTACGTTATACAACTCTCAATACCCAGGGTACCATTTAAGAAAAGATGAAAGGTGATTTGAGTCAGTCCCATTTGATATATGTAAAAAAAAAAAAAATATCTCCAATAAAAACTCATTTGCATCCTGCACTTGTCTATTGTCTTTCCAAACAAGCAAAATGAATGAGATGTAATGATGAAACGATGTATACTAGGGCTGCAACTAACGACTATTTTAATAGTCGACTAGTCACCGACTATTGAAACGATTAGTCGACTAATCGGATAATTATTCAATTTTTCTCAAATTTAGCATGAGATTGCTTTAATTATGTGGAAAATTATAGTAAACACAAGAAAGAAGGGGGTACTTCAATAAAAAATGCATATTTTGCTGCTGATAGGCCAATTCATACTAAAAGTAAATATAAATGCCCTGTCTAAAACCAATTAGGCACAGTGCTCGGTCAGTACAGACATAAATGCATAAATTAAGAAACTCTATAATTTTTTTAATGGACAGGCACATTTGTTTTATAAGAAAAAATAAATTAAAATCAAGTAAACATTTTCTTCCTGTAAACCATCAGCAGCAATAAAACAGTAAACAAAAATGTATATCCAAAACAAAACGTATTGGCTTCCATGTTATTTAAATCTTACCGAGGCCAGCCAAACTCCGTTTCATTCAACTGTCCGACGTGCTTTCTCTTTAAATGTTCGTGCATCACAGAGGTGCTGCCGTGATGCGCAAGGACTGCTTTACAAACCATGCAGGTAATATTTTAATTCGCCGTAGCAGGCTAAAATGCTCCCAAACTTTACTCCTGTTTCATACATACTCAGTCTGCAGTGCGTCTACAGTCCGTGTGCGTTACGTATGCGGTGCAGAAGAAGCACAGACTCGTTTTGCTTTCACACAGAACGCGTTTGCAGTCCGTACATTGTGAACGTTCTAATCCGTTAACATGGGTGTGGGAAAAAAAAACGCACTGCAGACGGAGTATGTGTGAAACGGGCGTGTTTTGGTACGCGCAGCTGCTGCGTTGGACGCCGCCATTTCTGTATGTTATCGCTCAGCATAGAAGCTGCGTATGTGCGACTCTCGGCAGAAAGATGCCTCACTCGGTTGTCTGGCGACAACATCGACAATGAAATTCATTGTCGACTATTTCTATTATCGATTTTTGTCGACAACGTCGACGAATCGTTGCAGCCCTAATGTATACTGGACTTAGTATTTCCTAGGACCACAAGTGATTTCAGTAATTTGACCAAAAAAAAAAAAAAGACAGGTAACTATACTCCTAATATCACTAATAATAATTATATAAATACATAATGATTTCTGGTAGGCTTTCGCTGAAAATCAACACAGTAGTTGCTGCAAATAGCCTGCTAAATATCAGAGAAAAAAACTAATCAAATTAGGTAATTTTGGCAGCAAAATCAGAAAAATATCCTGCAAAATCTCAGTGGGGATGATCATGGGCGTAAATTTCATTTAACAGTAGGGGGGGACAATAAATATAAAATTTCTCATGAGCAATTTTTGAAGGGGACGCAAAATAATACAGTCAAATTGTACTTATAAAGATAGACAACAATAAAAACAAAAACAAAAAAAGGTTTACAATTTTATTTATAGTGAGGTTTGTTCGGACGTAACACAGTGCTCATTTAGTAAATGCACAGCTAAATGAAACGCCACACGCTCGCGACGAGCGGGTCTCGAACCCGGGTCTCCGGCACGGGAGGCGGACGCGCTAACAAAAGGGCTAAAGGCTGGACCTACTAATAACGCTCGATAGTTTATCTCTTGACATCAGGGAAGTGAGGTATACCTGCAACATTGTAATTGTGGCCGTTAATGTTAAGTTAACATTATGCCAAGTCGTCACAAATAAAACAATGCATGGGAAACTGCTTTGGCGTCTTGCATTGCATTATGCAACAAGCTATGGTAAACAAGCTAACGTTAACTAGATAAGTAATGTTTTAATTGCTAATATAGCAGATTCATGGAAAATTACATCGGTAATCAGCATTTTTGCCGCAACTAATTTATGAATGAGTCTGCATCAACTACATTAAAGAAAATCGCTTTATTTAAAGTTAATGAAATACCCTATTTACTGGAGTTCAGCATTAATTGAGCCGCAGCCACACACCTGACTCGTGTGTGTAAAGCAGGCAGTGGGCCAAACCACTGTAAGGAAGGGGAGGGGGAACTCAACTGTTTCTAAATGCATTTTTTGCGGGGTTTTTTCTACTTACACGAGTAGGTATACATACATATATTTTTCACAATAGAGAGTGCGATTTTTTTAAATATTTTTTTTAGAGAGGGGGGGGGGGGACAACCCTCGGATGGGGGGGGACATGTCCCCCCCGTCCCCCCCGGGATTTACGCCCATGATGATATATGCTCATTTGGAAACTTATTGTAAAGGGATAGTTCACCCAAAAATAAAAATGTTGTCTTTAATTACTTAACGTCATGTTGTTCCAAACCTGTAAGACTTTTGTTCATCTTCAGAACACAAATTAGGATATTTTTGATGAAATCTGAAAGCTTTCTGAACCTCCATAGACAGCAATGCAACATGTTCAAGGAGCAGAAAGGTAGTACATTGAAATCGTTGAAATAGTAAATTCTTTTCGCACAAAAAGTATTCTTGTAGCTTCATAAAATTATGGTTGAACCACTGATGTCACATGGACTTTTTTAATGATGTCCTTACTACATTTCTGGGCCTTGAACATGTTGCGTTGCTGTCTATGCAGGGTCAGAAAGCTCTCAGATTTCATTGAAATAACTACATTTGTGTTCTGAAGATGAATGAAGGTCTTACGGGTTTGAAACAACATGAGGGTGAGTAATTAATGACAGAATTTTCATTTTTGGGTGAACTATTCTTTTAAGGCTTTGGATAATTTATGCAAAATGTGTTTTAAGGCAGGAACTCCATAGACTCGCATTAAAAATAAAAGAAAATTTGTCAGATAATACTGCAGATAGCAACAGTTGCTAAGGTAGGATGGCTCTCTCTGTGTTTAAGGCAGAGCTTTAAACGTTCAGCTGGTGAGGATGTCTTGTGAGTTGCATAGTAGCCTAGAACATGGTTTTCCTATGAAAACCGTAAAGACAGAGAGAGAAGACATCACTTAAGAGAGCCCTAGGGGGACAGAAGGCTGTGAGGGAGCACTTTGACATTTAAAAGTCACATTCAGTCATCGTCACAGCAGGACATGGTAGCGGGAATACATGTGTGTCACTGTGTGGCTGTCAAAGCCTGTCACACCCAGCAGTAGTCTAGGTAAGTATGTGTGTGCATGTAGTGTCCAAGGGGCATAGAAGAGAATGGGTCCACTGCTGAGAGCTTCCCGCTGTAGAATCGATGTGACACACTCCTGTGGTGACAACAGGGGGAGTGGCATCCATACAGCACTGTCCTTCATAATAAACATTTCACCCTCTGAATGTCCTCTGAGTCAACTCAAGGGCTCAGGCCTATCGAAGAAGCCCGAGAAGGGAGGTTCCATTTTTTTACGGAAAAAACTCTGCTTAAAGGAACACTCCACTTTTTTTGGAAATAGGCTCATTCTCCAACTCTCCCCGAGTTAATAAGTAGAGTTTTACTGTTTTGAAATCCATTCAGCTGTTTTCCGGTTCTGGTGATATCACTTTTAGCATAGCTTAGCATAGATCACTGAATCCTATTAGACCAATAGCATCGCGTTCAGAAATGACCAACGAGTTTCGATATTTGTCCTATTTAAAACTTGACTCTTCTGCAGTTATATCGTGTGCTAATACCGGCGGAAAATGTAAAGATGCGATTTTCTAGGCCGATAAGATTAGGAACTACACTTCCATTCCGGCGTAATAGTCAAGGAAGTTTGTTGCCGTAACATGTAAGCAGCAGGGGGAGTAATATCAAGCAGTGCCTGAACTTATTTCCTAGCTAGGTTAGCATTTGCACAGGTGCTGTGTGATATTACTGCGCCTGCTTCGTCCATATTACGGCAGCAAACTTCCTTGACTATTACGCCGGAATGGGAGTGTAGTTCCTAATCTTATCGGCCTAGAAAATCACAGCTTTACATTTTCCGCCGGTCTTAGTACACGATATAACTACAGAAGAGTCAAGTTTAAATAGGACAAATATCGAAACTCGTTGGTCATTTTTGAACGTGATGCTACTGGTCTAATAGGATTCAATGATCTATGCTATGCTAAGCTATGCTAAAAGTGATATCGCCAGAACAGGAGAACGGCTGAATGGATTTCAAAACGGTAGAACTCAACTTATTAACTCGGGGGGAGTTGGAGAACGAGCCTATTTCCAAAAAAAGTGGAGTGTTCCTTTAACAGTTTAGCAGCAACCAATGATAATCATTAAAATTTTGTTATAAAACATGCTGAATTCTTAGAAACATACTCATGTTGGTTTCAAAACATTTTTAAGTGTACCGTCATTAAATGTAGATTTTGGTTGTACACACACACACACACACACACACACACACACACACACACACACACACACACACACACACATGTTGGGTTTACATGTTTTATGGGGACATTCCATAGGCGTAATGGTTTTTATACTGTACAAACTGTACTTTCTATCGTCCTACACCTACCCTACACCTAAACCTAGCCCTCACAGGAGATTGTGCACACTTTTACTTCCTTAAAAAAACTCATTGTGCATGATTTATAAGCCTGTTTCCTCATGGGGACCTGAGAAATGTCCCCACAAGGTCAAAATCTACTGGTATTCCTATCCTTGTGGGGACATTTGGTCCCCATAACGTGATGAATACCAGGTACACACACACACACACACACACACACACACACACACACACACACACACACACACACACACACACACACACACACACACACACACACACACACACACACACACACACACACACACACACACACTACCAGTCAAAAGCTTTTGAACAGCAAGTTTTTTAATGTTTTTAAGGAAGTCTTCTGCTCACCAAGCCTGCATTTATTTGATCCAAAGTACAGCAAAAATGGAAACATTCTGAAAATTTTTTACTATTTAAAATAACTGTTTTCTTTTTAAATATATATTAAAATGTAATTTATTCCTGTGATCAAAGCTACATTTTTAGCATCATTACTCCTGTCATCAGTGTCACATGATGCTTCAGAAATCATTCTAATATGCTTATTTGCTGTGGTGAACATTCTTTATTACTATTATTATTATTATTATTATTATTATTATTATTATCAATATTTAAAACAGTTAACAAATAAATTATATTGATTAATAATTTTATTTAGCAAGGATGCTTTATATTGATCAAAAGTGATGATAAAGTCATTTATAATGTTACAAAACATTTCTATTTCAGATGCTGTTCTTCTGAACTTTCTTTTCACCAAATAAACCTGAAAAAAATTCTACTCAGCTGTTTTCAACATAATATAAAAAAAAAAAAAATAATAATAATAATAATTTTTTTGAATGGCAAATCAGAATATTAGAATGATTTCTGAAGGATCATGTTGCTGTACTTTAAATCAAATAAATGCAAGCTTGGTGAGCAGAAGAGACTTCTTTAAAAAAAAACATTAATCTTACTGTTCAAAAACTTTTGACTGGTAGTATATTTATTCCAAGAAATTCCTTTTTTATCAATGTGTAAACAAGTATTTTTTGTATTAATTGCACTGTCAAAAGACTACAACATAGATAGAAAAATATATTGTTTTATATAAAGAAATATATTAAAAACAAAAGATGACAATAAAATAAAATAATATTATTACATTAATATTACTTTATGCTATACTACTTAAAATATTTTATTTTCTAAAAAAGGGATTCTTTTATAATCAAATGTTTTTTCATAGAATATGTATAATCAAGAATTAATTGAATTTTCAAACAAATATTTCAAAACAACCTCATGTCACAAATGACCTGTCTATAACTGCTCCAATTTAGCTCAGAGTGGGTAAAGGGTCAAGTGTGTTTGTTATGTCACTTCTTTTTTATTTCTGGGCTCCACTTTATTTCTTACCCTCCACTTTACAGAACAATACAAAGTAGACAGAAAAGAAAGTATGAGAGTGAAGTTGTCACTAAAATGCAACAAACAGCCACTAAGTGCTATCTTACAACAGAGCTCCCCATAGCGTCTTTTATATCTCACGCAAGCTAGAATCATTGGGTGTTTCACAACACTAATATACACAGGAACACAAAGCACTCAGCTGAAGCAAATACTCCAGTTCTGAGTCGCATCGCTGTGCATTGGAATACAAATGCGGGACAGCGCTTGTCTGTCGACTGGATCTAGACATACGTCGCTGTGAATGGTGCCGAGTGATGAATTACTGACCTTTTGGTTCCCACTCTGTGGTTGGGTGCAATATCAATTGTGTCTGTGGCTGAGTCGTGGCGCACGGCCAATCCAAGGTCAGCAATGCAGCAGGTACCATTCTTCTTCACTAAGATGTTTTTGGATTTCAGATCACGATGGGCAATTGCAGGCTTACCTGAAGATAGAACATGACGCAATACAGCATGAAACACGACTTCAAATCAATTGAAGGCTGTCTCTTTTGTCTTGAGTCTTATTCTTTAACAGTAATACATTTCGTTGGTGGCTATGTTTTCATCTACTCATACTCAACTGCATATAAAACACCACAATTATGTTTTGTTGGAACTTGTGTTACACTGCATAAAGCTACATATTTCTCAGAAAAATCTGCATTTTCATGTAAACATGGCTGTGTTTTGGGAAGGATAAAAGAAAAGTGATCTGTGTGTTGTGACTCACCCTGAGTGCCCACAATCTCCATATGCAGATGAGCCAGACCGCTAGCGGTGGAGAGAGACAGCTTGATCATGCCCTCTACTGTGACCGTGTACCTGTTCAGGTAGTCAAAAAGCGAGCCATGCTCATGGTAATCAGAAACCAGCCACAGTTGAGTCCACGTGCCGTTATCTGAGATGCATAGAGAGAGAAACCACTGAATGCTCTGCGCTTTGAGGGAATAAGTGCAAGCATATTCTGAACCATGGCTGCGCTTTAAACTTCTAAATAGGTCAACATCTGGCGGCTTTTAAGTTTCATATAGGAAAATATTTTCAAGAATTTTGCTGAATATTTTTTATTTATATAAGATTTTTTTTTAGATCAAATCCAAGAGCTTTCTAAACCTTTATAGCCAGTAATGCAACTACCACATTCAAGCCCCTGAAAGATAGTAAGCAAATCGTCAAATAGCCTTTTCCTTAATTTTACAAAGCTATGAAAATCCTGTTTGTCTGCAATGAAAATAATGACTTTATGCAACAATTTTCTCTTCTTCCATGTTGTCACACCCCTTTGGACTGTTTGTGTTGGTTTCTCCCTTTTGTGCCCATATATGGTTTTCCTTTTTCTGTCCTAAATCATCATTAGTTAATCACCATCACCAGTCTGTGTATCATTATCTACCCTTTATAAGTATTCAGTTCAGAGTTGTTTGTCTGATCACAAGGTTATGCTCATGTGTATCTTCCAGCCCTCTATTTGTGGACATTATTAAAAGATTTGTCATTGCATTTTGTCTTTGAGTGCCTCCTTCAACACATGACCGTTACACATATCAGTCTTTGACACACGTTCACAAGAATAGTGTTGCTGACACAGGAGCCGGCGTTTTGATGTAGGACGTCCATCTCTCTTAGTTCATCGTCTGTATGTTCTGGTTCAAATAAGTAAGGCTGAAAGTCATTCTCTCTGTCGAAATCTTCTGATATGCTTATGACAGGGCTCCCACTCTTTCATAAACACCAGATTCAAAGACTTTTTAAAGCACCATTTATTTTATATCAAGCACCTATCAAATTCACACCCTCAGCATATGTAGCTTCATGAAAGTGTTTACTGTACTGAACATTTCATTTACACTTAACATTTACATAAAGTAATAATAATTTTTCATAAATTTAGACCGTTTAAAACAGTCATGTTCAAAGGAATTTAAATATTGATAAAATATGCATTAAACTGTTTTTTGCTGTAGTTCTTGGTCTTGTAATAAAGGCATTATTTTTTATCTCTTTGCACACTAAAAGTATTCTCATAGCTTCATAAAATTACGGTTGAACCACTGATATCACATGGACTATTTTAACAATGTCCTTACTTCCTTTCTGGGCCTTGAACGTGTCAGTTGCATTGCTGTCCATGCAGGGTCAGAAAGTTTTTGGATTTCACCAAAAATATCTTAATTTGTGTTTTGAAGATGAACAAAGGTCTTATGGGTTTGGAAAGACATGAGGGTGAATTAATGAATAATTAATAACATAATTTTCATTTTTGGGTGAACTTTCCTTTTAATAGACAATGCCAATGGCAAAATCTGCCAAGCATTCAACTAATAAAAAAAAAAAAAAGAATAATTATTTTTTTTTATTACAGAATATTTACTAAAAAATACTTGACAGAAGCCACTGACCTCCATTTCATTATTTTTTTTCCAGACTATGGAAGCCAATAGCCACCATAAACTATTTGGTTACCCACAATCTTCAAAGTATCTTTTGTTTTGCTTTTTTGTTCTAAACTCATACAGGTTTAGAACAACTTGAGGGTAAGTAAATGACAGAATTTTCATTTATTTTGTGAACTAAATATCCCTTTAATTTACATAGCAGGTAGTCTATCACTAATGTACAGGGTTCGCAGTCCATTTGACCAATAAATTTTAGTGACTTTCCATTATCTTCCAGCCGTTTCTAATTGCTAGTAAGGGAGTTTAACAAATAATTTTTATTATTATTTTATTATTATTTCTATTATTATTTATTATTATTATTAAAAAAATATCACTGGAGTGAATTCTCACATACCATATCCTTGTACTTTATATTTTAAAACAGTGCACAAAAGTTTTCAACAAGAAAACAAGATTTGAATGCAGCTTAAATGGATAGTTTACCCAAAAAAATTTAAATTCTGTCATTATTCACTTAATCACATGTTGTTTCAAACCCGTAAGACCTTTGCTCATCTTCGAAACACAAATTAAGATATTTTTGAAGAAATCTGAGAGCTTTCTGACCCTGCATAGACAGCATATCTTAAAGGTGTTCCAAAGATGAACAAAGGTTAACACACATTACTGGAAAGCAAACAAGGTTTGATCAAACTTAATGGAACTGAAATACTTTCATTGTATTCTGACCTTTGTTGTCTGCAGCAATGAAGCCCAGGATGTTCTCATGTCGAAGCATGACAGTCTGATAGATCTCCGCCTCACGGAACCAAGAGCGCTCCTCTCTGGAGGAGAAGATCTTTACTGCCACTTCTTCTCCACGCCAGCGGCCCCTCCACACCTCTCCAAAACGACCTTTCCCTATGCTCTCCTGGAGGATGATGGTCCTGGCAATGGTCCTCTGCACTAGCAGTGGCAAACCTACAGAAGATAAGAAACAGCAGTCAGGAAAAGTCCATTTCAGGTTTACAAGTCATACTTCACAGCCATGTCGGTAACACTTTATAATAACTATCCGTTATAACTAGTTAATAGATCATTAATAAACTGTTAGTTAATGGGTTATAAATGACTTGTTAAATAACAGTTAATAGTTTGTTAATTATCTATAACTATCTGTTATAACTAGTTAATAGACCATTAATAAACTGTTAGTTAATGGGTTATAAATGACTTGTTAAATAACAGTTAATAGTGTGTTAATTATTTATAACTGGGCCTTATAGATAGCCAATAGATAACTTACAAGCTGTTAGTTAACAAGTTATAAATGACTTGTTAACTGTATTTTAATGATTTATAACTATACTTAATAAATTAGTAATAGATCATGAACAAGCTGTTAGTAAATTACTTACTAAAGACTTAAGTATCCGTTAATAGTTTATATATGTTATTGAGACGTTATTCTAAAGTTGCAACTATTCTTCATTTATTAAGTGTTAGTAAATGAGGAATAGTTGCAACTTTAGAATAACGTCCCAATAACATACATAAGCTAATAACTAACACTTAACTAATATATTAACTCACACTTTACAGATCAGTTGTTTATAGTTTGTTAACTATCTACTAATACCAGTGAAACTTTGTAGAACAGCAAATGGATGGAACAAGTTCAAGCTACAGAAATTTGACGTGATATTTAAAATATACAATTTTTGTACCTCAACCTTGTTCCACCCATAGGCTTTTCTGTGTACTGTATTTTACCAAAGAAACTCCACAGATGAAATGTTGAACATTGTGTTTAATGTATAGACCAATTATCTGTTTGTAACCATCTGGGATGCGCGCGCATCTTGGTTGCAGAAAACCGGGAGACATAGCGTTTACGAATAGGAAATTACACGGTTATGGTACAAAACAGATTATTATATTCTAAATTATTATAGATTATTTTGATTAATGTTATTTTAAAAATGTTTACCGCATATTACAACAGCTTGTCACCCAACGATAAGAATGGTTATTCAACGAAATTAACGTTAGTGAGTGGGATTGGTCTGACAGATCCGTTTGCCATAGAGGTAATCGTGTACCCAAATCAAGTCAAGTGCAAATTACATGTATAAAGCATGCCTCAACAGGCTTCACAACACAATGCAGACATACAAAAACGATCAATGTCTAACAAATTATCTTTACAAACATGATGTGACATTACTTGCCATAAATTCTCTGAATTTTGATGCCTGCAATTTAATCCCTCTTAGCAACTAAAGAGACAATATTTACCTCAAATATTTAAGTTTTGCATTGCTTTTGTTTATTTCACACTGGGTTGAGTAGGAAAAGACAGAAGCGACGAAACGTTACTAGCCAAGCTTACGAGACTAGCCGTGTACCCACTGCACAATACAACATTTTCACGATTGTCTTTTCTTCTTTTTCTAATTTTTCTTTCGGGTTTTATGCTACGTTCCAGGCAGGTTTTTTAACTCGTAAATCACGACTTCAAATTACGACTCACAACTTTGTAGCGTTCCAGGCAAGTCACCCCAAACTGCCTGAGCGCATTTATTATTATTACATTATTATTAATTTGTTTGCAATGTTATATTGTCCTAAAGTCTATTTTTTCACTGTGTACCTCTTGCATAAACACCGCACCCATAGGTGCTGACATAGTGGTTTCGCGGGCTATGCAATGTCAGAACTCGGAACTGGGAGCACATCGATCTAGTACGAGTTCACGAGTGGGAAGTCACGGGTTTGACTGTCGTTCGGGTGCACTTTCACTGGTAGAAGATTGGAAAAACATGAGTAACGGGTTGCCTGGAACGGGGCATTATAGCGGTTCCGGTCGTCTTTTGCAACCGACATGCGCAGTTGAACCAGCGTGATGCATGTGTGACGTAGGCTGATAATTGGTCTATAGAAATACACATACTGAGCCATCACATGGCAGAACAGCAGTATACAACAGAATACAAACCCATGAGGTTTGGGCACTTTTTGTGCTAAACATGAAAACAAAATAAATAAAAATCTAGCCATTGGCATTATTGATATGAACTTGTTTTATCACACCTTGGACCCTCTATACTGAGTTAAACAGCAGCGATGCGCAAAATACTGAGATAAATCCAGGTACTGTCTGGAGAAAGAGAAAGAAGTCAACAGCGGGTACTTCCAGTAAAAAGAAAGCTACACCTGTGGACCATGCTGTGCACATGGACAACAACGGTGACGGTAAGCAAGACTGTTTGCAATCTTTTCATTAAAGATGTTTGATCAGGATAAAGTGCCCAAACCTCATGGGTTTGTATTAGAGTGCGGATCGGGCCGCATTTTTCTGTCCGAGCCCGGCCCGCGTCCGACAGAGCAGTAACCGAGCCCGACCCGAACCCGACAGGCATTAAGATATTTATATCCGAGCCCGATCCCAGCCCGACACAGTTAAAATCTTTTTTTTTTCTCATACTAATGACACGTGCAGTTTTTTGTGTGGAAAGCCCGCTTTTATTAAGCAACTGTAGGAAGGCGTTCGGAAATGTCAACAGATGAGCGCATCAGTGCACACGGGGCAAAAAGCGCTGTTATAACACAGGCGCACTATCGCGCTGATGTAACCGAGCCCGACCCGAACCCGAGCATCCTTTCTAAATATCTGTCCGAACCCGGCCCGGCCCGTCGGGTTCCGTCGGGTACCGTCGGGCTCGGCTCGGGTATCCATCCTCTAGTTTGTATGCTGTTGTATACTGTTGTTCTGCCATGTGATGGCTCAGTATGTGTGTTTCTATACATTAAACACAATGTTCAACATTTCATCTGTGGAGTTTCTTTGGTAAAATACAGTACACAGAAAAGCCTATGGGTGGAACAAGGTTGAGGTACACAAATTGTATATTTTAAATATCACATCAAATTTCTGTAGCTTGAACTTGTTCCATCCATTTGCTGTTCTACAAAGTTTCACTGGTATTAGTAGATGGTTAACAAACTATGAACAACTGATCTGTAAAGTGTGAGTTAATATATTAGTTAAGTGTTAGTTATTAGCTTATGTATGTTATTGGGACGTTATTCTAAAGTTGCAACTATTCCTCATTTACTAACAGTTAATAAATGAAGAATAGTTGCAACTTTAGAATAACGTCTCAATAACATATATAAACTATTAACGGATACTTAAGTCCTTAGTAAGTAAGTTACTAACAGCTTGTTCATGATCTATTACTAATTTATTAGGTATAGTTATAAAT
Source organism: Garra rufa (assembly GCF_049309525.1). Taxonomy (NCBI): domain Eukaryota; kingdom Metazoa; phylum Chordata; class Actinopteri; order Cypriniformes; family Cyprinidae; genus Garra; species Garra rufa. The sequence continues at coordinate 28,182,933 of NC_133370.1, read as the reverse complement.
CATTAAAATACAGTTAACAAGTCATTTATAACTTGTTAACTAACCGTTTGTAAGTTATCTATTGGCCATCTATAAGGCACAGTTATAAATAATTAACAAACTATTAACAGTTATTTAACAAGTCAATTATAACTCATTAACTAACAGTTTATTAATGATCTATTAACTAGTTATAACGGATAGTTATTATAAAGTGTTACCGCAATGTCTACTTGTTAAAGGAGAAAGATGCTCCTTTGACACATAATGGTGTAATTATGCCATCTGCCAGCAGGGGATAACAGAACCATGCAAACCAGCCAAACCTTGAACCCTTGACGTATACAATGCACAATGTTTGTAATGAGATCATGACAGTCATCCAAAAGCTAAAAAACAAATGCTCCATCAGAGGCACTGCCAAATATACAGTGTTTCTGGGCTTGGACAAAATGCAATGATGACAGCTTTTGGACTAAAATCACGAACTAGCGATAAAGCCTGCAGTGATTCCAGCTTGGCATGAGGCTTATAACACACGGAAAGCATTAAACTGTCAATTTACAAATCTTCAATTGTTCCCAAAGGGGCTCTGAAAACAAAGTTATGGAAAATGAAATTGGCTTGAGCGTACTTTGGAGTTTATGATAGGTATTACAAGCATAAAAATGTGCAAATACATCAAAAATATTTGATGATTTGATAAGAATCTTTGCATAATACGTGAAAATGCTACCGATGGGTTCTTAGAAAGCAGAGAAGGGAAACAACAACAAGCAAAAATACCTGAGCCTGATCCAGAAGTGGTCATGTCATAGATGAGGTCCTTCAGCGTGGTGCCATCAGCGAGGAATGGGTGGTCCATAGTGTGGTCTTCCTCACTTGGCACACGATGGTGGATGATGGATCGATTATGGCACATGTAGAAGAGCAGCACCAGCACAAAGCTCAGCACGCAGATGGGGACGGCAATTACTGCGACCAAGGCTACGGGACTCAGAGACTGGGGTTCAGTATCAGGCAATTCTGAAACAAGAAAAAAGCAAACCACATGCTTAAGGCTGTAAACTAGTGGTTCCCAATAGGCCCTTTTCACAATGACGTCAGCTAACTTCTGGTTTGCCGCAAAGCAGTGCATTGGTACTTCCGTTATACCTTTACACCAGAGACTTCTCTGGAAAATGTGGCAAAACTTGAAATACGAAAGGTTTTAGTTAAGTTAAGACTAATAATGTACTTACAGTCAGATTATTTTGTGAACGTTTTTCTGCATCTGCCATAGATGAGAGGTTTGCTTGCAGCAACTGCTTGCTTTCAGATTTGTATGATAATGATTACATGTCCACACAAAAAATATATACTTGAAACCGTTTCACTTGTTATTCTGGAAAATGCATTTGTGAGTGCACTGTGTAAATGAAATTCTCCATACAGTTGCATGCAAGTGATTGCAACATATAATCATTGCTGTAAATAGCGTTCACTGGTTGATTACATGCCATTAAACTAGATTTTACTGTACATTTCTGCCATATGTTCATCAACTTGACATAGTCACCACTGATAAGCTACTAATATATTGTAGAAACTTTAATTTTCTGTAAAGCTTCTTTGCAACGACTTGTATTGTGAGAAGCGCTATGCAAATAAACTAGAACTGAATTGAATTTAATAGTTTTTTTTTCTATGGGAAAAATTACATGGACACAAGTCATATTTTTATATTAAATCTTTAGAATATAATAGAATAGAAACCCAGTATTATCCAGTTCAAAAATAAAATGGCTTTATATTGAAACAATGCGAGAAAGCCTGCCGTCAAACCGTAGTTTTGCTACTGGACTTTGGACAGAATGACTTAAATTTTTCAGTTTAATTTCACTTTACATGTACACCCTGTTTTTTCTTTGCGAATTATTATTGATCATTATGATCTATCGTATTTTATTTTCGTTCTAGGCTATATGCGATGTTATTTAAACAGCTATGATGTATGTTTTATATTTATTTAATGCTCACAAATCTGTTTTTAACAGTAAAAGCTTTTTATGTAAACTAAATGTATTTATTGTGTCATTATCAAAATAAAGCAGAAAAATATAGACCCCATTTTATTGATATTGAAATAGCACAAGCTTAAGTTGAACATCTTTCTTGTACATACAGGTGCTGTATGTACAAGAAATAAGCAGTACATTAATTATTGAATGAAAAGGCTTTGTTACTATGTAAATGTCTAAAATGTTTGTTTATTTGAGAATTATATCTAACAAACTTTTTTTTTTTTTAACAAAGTTCATCTAACTTCAATAAAAACAGCAAACACTGTGGGAGAGTCATGGGAGTCAGTGACTTCATGACGCCTTGCCTTGAATGACGACGAGGGTAGACAGCGGCAGTCATCCTCTAACCATATTGGTGGCAGATGTACAAGTGTCTGGGTAAACTTGTGCTTTACTATGCGGGTGGAAGTAAGAATACCCTGCTTTGTGGCAGAATGGAAGTTAGGCCTTCAAATATTGTATCAGACAAAGGGGGGCTTTTGAGGCAAACATTTTGAGAACTACTGCTGTAAACACACTCATACAATAAAGAACTACCTTGAAATGAAAAGTATTACTCGCACTAGAGCATTTGGCCTTGCTAAATCCATTTTTTAGCCAAAAAGAAAAAAAAAAACGACCTTGCTAAATTTTAATATACACTGAAAGATACTGAGACTTTGAAAGTCACTCTTTTTACTTTAGAAAGTGTAGAGGAGTAAAAATATTAAAAAGTGGCTTTCTTAACCAAAATTACCAGGACTTTTTTCTTGTCTGTTTTGTTTATTGATCCATGCTAATGCTAGTCGCTGTTCCTCTGCATGTCAATTTGAACAAGCACCAAGACATCTTGGTTAAACTATTGAAATGATCTATAATTAACATTTAAAAGCAAGTGAAACTGTGTTGAGGGCTAATTATGTTGGTACGTGAATTTTCATGCATGTTATTTATCATTTGTTCATTCTCTTGTGATGGTGTTTTTGACCTCCTGTGGTGAAAAGTGGCTAAATCGATTTATACTGACTGATTGTTTTGATCTGTGACATATAAACAGATTTTGAGAAGTGCATTACTCTTTTCCCATCAAGCTTATTTCTGATGCAAGGGGATTGGGATTTTTTTTTTATATACAAGCCCAAAATTATTCATGCCCCTGGCAAAAAAATTGCTTTTATTCAACCAGCAAGTTTTTTTTTTATTAAAAAATGACAGACTCTCCCAGAAGATAATAAGATGATGTATTAAATGTTATTTATGTAAATAATAATGTTATTTACATTTGAACAAAAAGTGGCATGTCCAAAATTATTCATACCCTTCTCAATAATCAATAGAAAATCCTTTATTGGCTATAATTGCTGACCAGCTTTTTGCATGTCTCCACTGCTATTTTTGCCCATTCATCTTTAGCGATGAGCTCCAACTCTTTCAGGTCGGAGGGTCTCCTTGCCATCACCCTGATCTTTAGCTCCCACCACAGATTCTCAATTGGATTTAAGTCAGGACTCTGGCTGGGCCACTGCAAAACATTAATGTTTTTGTCTGCTAACCATTTCTTCACCACTTTTGCTGTGTGTTTTGGGTTGTTGTCGTGCTGAAATGTCCACTGGTGCCCAAGGCCAAGTTTCTCTGCAGACTGCTCCTTTTTCATGGTGTTGTTTACTGTGATTAGGTTCCCTGGTCCACCGGCTGAAAAACACCCGCAAAACATTAGGTTCCCACCACCATGTTTGACAGTGGGGATGGTGTTCTTAGGGTTGAAGTCTTCTCCTTTTTTTAAATCCAAATGAAGGCTACATCTTTGTGGAAAACAATTAAATTTTTGTTTCATCTGACCATAAAACAGACGACCAGAAGTCTTCTTCCTTGTCCAGATGAGCATAGGCCAAGCAGGCTTTTGTGTGGAACCCAGCGGTGTGCAGTGTACGTTGGTCTGTCTGCCTTGAGATGTTGCCACCAGCAGAGCCCAGATTCATCAGGATGGCCTTGGTGGTGATCCTTGTGATTCTTTTTTACCTCTCTCACTATCCTCCTGGCCAGCACAGGTGACACTTTTGGCTTCCGACCACATCCGCTGAGATTTTTCACAGTGTGGAACGTCTTGTATTTTTTAATAATACTTTGCACTGTAGCCACTGGAACTTCAAAACATTTAGATATGGTCTTATAGCCCTTTCCTGACTTGTGAGCAACCACAATGTGCAGCCGCAGGTCCTCAGTGAGCTCCTTTGTCTTAGCCATGACTGTCCACAAACCAACAGTAGAGAGCTTCTGTTTTTCACCTGTTGAGTTGATTAAAACAGCTGTTCCCAATGAATCAGAGTAATTATGATGCTTTAGAACAGCGTGGACTATTTGTAATGGTATAGAACTTTGGATTTTCCCATAGACTGTGACAGTTTGCAAAGGGTATGAATAATTTTGGACATGCCGCTTTTTGTTCAAATGTAAAGAAAAGCTGAGAAATATTTTTTCCACAATGATGCCTCTTGTACATCGCCTTATTATCTTTTGGGAGAAGCCTCATCTCCGGTCCAAAAAAAACTTGCTGGTTTAATAAAAGTAACTTGAAGTCAGAATTTACCAGGGGTATGAATAATTTCGGGCTTGACTGTCTATATACAGTCAAACCAAAAATTATACAGACACCAGATATCATTTTTGATATTTTTTCACTAGTGGGTGCAGGATACTATGGTTCATTTATGTAGGTGAAGATAGAAAAATAAAGTAAACGGTAGCATATTACACCCAAAATACTTCATACAGTAGACTACCAGTAAAACTGATAAAAAATTTGTAAACTTGATATGACACTTTGACCTTTCCATGTTTTGTTACATACCTTTCTATGAAAGTTATCTGACATTATTAAGATTAAATTGTTCTGACAGAGTTTAACTCTTGAGCTCTTGTAATATTTTATTACCATTTTCTAAACTATAGTGAATAAACTGTGATAATGTATGAAATTTTGAAGATGTCTAAATAAATTTTAGTTTGATTCTATGTGGTCTAAAATACATTGTTTGGAGCAATTCTGCTGGTATACTTGTGAGTGAGGTGTACTTGTGTACTTGGAGCACCTTATTAAATCAAACATAAAACTAATTTAATTAAATTAAACATTAAAAACATTAAACACTCAAATTTTATCCTTACTTTAAGTGAATTTATACATTCACAATAATGAAGATAAGAAATATTAAATTTTGGAATATGCTATGCAAAATTGTTTGGGAAAAGAAAGGCTCATAATTGTCACAAGGATTGTCTGAGACGAGCGGATCCATATGCAGCATTTAATTGTACAGGCAAACAAACACAAAGGGGCAGGCAGAAATCGTAGTCAAACACAGGCAGAATGGTCGGGGCAGGCAGCGAGAATCAAATACGGGAAGGAGTCCAGGAATCAAAACACGGGAAAACAAACACGGAAAGAAACGCTCAGAAATGCAGCCGGGGCAATACAAGACTTCGCGTAGAAGCTGTGTGTATGAGTGGTTTATGAACAGTCAGTGTAATGAGAAACAGATGCGTGCAGCAATCAGTGCAGTGGGTCACGAGGAGCAGGTGTGAGCAGTGATTGGTGCAGTGGCTTGTGGGGGATGAAGTCCATGATGTGTAGTGCAAGAGTTTGTGATGACAGGACGACGGAGGCTCAAATCGTGACAGAGCCCCCCACCTAAGAGCGGCTTCCAGACGCTTCAATTACCTGTTTCGGAGAGTGATGGAGTGGGCATGGCACAGAGGCATGAACACAGAGGCCCCGGTCCATGTGCAGGTGGAGAACCAGGAGACTGAGGCGGAGCCGACGGAGGGAGAAGCCAAGGTGGAGGAAGGGTTGGCTCCTCCATGGGGCCGACCGACGGAGGTGGAGCCGGTGGAGCCCGAGGCGGAACCGGAGAGTCGAAGGTCATGGGCGACACCGAGGATCCGGAGGGCCAAGGTGGAACCCAAGGCTCTGGCGACCAAGGCGGAGATGGAGGTCCGGAGGTACACGGCGGAGCGGGAGCGACAGAGGACCGAGGCTGTGCCCGCGGGAGGGAGGAGGTCCACAGAGCCGGTAGGACGGAGCGACGAGGCGCAGCCGGAGGAGTAGAGTCCAGAGGCGAAGGTGGGGCGACGACCGACCAGGGCGGAGCCGGAGGGACGATGGAGCCCAGTGGAGCTGGTGGACTGACGGCCGACAGCGGAGACGAGGGAGCAGAGAGCCGAGGTGGAGCCGCAGGGTCGGAGGGCCGAGGCGGAGTCCAGGACTCTGAGGCTGGAGGCGATGGTGAGGGATCCTCCAGCCAGGGCACAGATGGAGACAGAGGTGGTAGGACTGGGGCAGTGGGGAGGGTGGGTGGGAGACTAGACAGTCCATACATGGCCTCCGTGGCCAAAACGGGGAAAATATACAGTCCATAAATGGCCTCCGTGGCCTGAACAGGGCAGACAGAAATCTCAGGACGGCTGGATGGAACCAGCGGAGGCTCTGGGAGGCTGGACGGAGCCATCTTGGCCGGGGAGTCAGGAACATCGGCGGCCATCTTGTGTGCAGACTCTGGCGTGGCAGCCATCTTGTGTAGTGGCTCTGAGCTGGATTTTACTGTGGGAACATTGTTGTCCTCTTCTTTGATTCCCACAGTAAAAGGAGAGCCACTTATTTGCAGAGCAATGTCAACATAAATTTGTAAAGTCCAGCTAGGTTCGATCATAGGCATCAGTGAAGCCAATGGCTCTAAGAGTCCTCCACGGAAGAAAATCATCAGGCATACATCATCCATAGTAGACAGATTAGCCAATTCGATGAAGTCCATCGCATACTCCTCAACAGACCGCTCACCTTGTTTAAGACGCCTGATCTGTACCGTGGAGTCTTCTGTCACAAGGATGGTCTGAGACGAGCGGATCCATATGCAGCATTTAATTGTACAGGCAAACAAACACAAAGGGGCAGGCAGAAATCGTAGTCAAACACAGTCAGAATGGTCGGGGCAGGCAGCGAGAATCAAACACGGGAAGGAGTCCAGGAATCAAAACACGGGAAAACAAACACGGAAAGAAACGCTCAGAAATGCAGCCGGGGCAATACAAGACTTCGCGAAGAAGCTGTGTGTGTGAGTGGTTTATGAACAGTCAGTGTAATGAGAAACAGATGCGTGCAGCAATCAGTGCAGTGGGTCACGAGGAGCAGGTGTGAGCAGTGATTGGTGCAGTGGCTTGTGGGGGATGAAGTCCATGTGTGTAGTACAAGAGTTTGTGATGACAGGACGACGGAGGCTCAAATCGTGACAATAATAGAGACATTTGGCTTCCTTGGATAAAGTTTGATAAACCACTTTTTCTCTATAAAATGTCCGAAAATGACGGATAGATGTTCAATAACAATAAATAAATGAAATAATGCATGACATACTGTAAATTCCTGCTACTAATTATAATATCAAGGAAATAGTTTACTATTATGATTTCTCTCACAATAGTACAGCTCTATTCAAAACCATCTATAACAGACTGCAAAAGCATAGAGTATGAAGGGACATACATCAAAGATTCAAACCACAATTTCTTTAATCAAAACATATGGCTCAAACTAATGGAAAAATTCAGCAACAGAGCTGGCTTGAAAGAGCCAAGCACTTGTCTCTAGCATCATTGTGAAGTGAAGAGCATGAGAGCTATATATTGATTACTAAACGTTCCTATCTGTGACGCAAGAGTCAGTGTGCACTCCAAGGTTTGTATCTTTCATATACAAAAGTAATTGAGAAATTATTGAAACAATGGGTCTTGTGTGAGCGCTCTATAAAATCCATATAAAATCCCAGTATGAACTCAGGTGTTGTGACAAACTTTCACAAAGTTATAAAGGCACAATCTTTTGACAAAACAAGCCCACTTAAATGTCATCATGATTGAATTATTCTCTCACCTGGGCTGACTTTTGGGCTCTCGTTGCACATGTGTTTGTTGCAGCAGTACGGATGCTTGCCGTTGTTGGAGGAGGCGCACTGGAAAGGCCTGTCCAGTGGGTAAAGTTCATCCTGCTGAATACACTGACGCTCCTGTATCACAATCTGTCCGGCAGACTTTGTGATGACCGCAAAACACAGGCCAGTAGTGTTGCATGTCCGATTTACACATCGCTCACAATAACACAGCAATCCTGATTGAGAAAAGAGAGAGAAAGAGACTATAGGTTAGGACACATTTAGTCAGCTTGTTGCATAGGAAGTGGATTCACCCATTCAATAACGATAAAAACACAGATAAAACTTTTTATTTTTATCATAAAGAAAATAAGGTTAAAATGTACACTACCACTGATTTTGTAAACAAAAACACACTTTCATTCAGCAAGGACATATTAAATTGATCTTTTATAATGTTACATAGGTTTTCTATTTCAAATAAATGGTGTTGTTAAGCATAAGAGAACATTTGGACTGGTCACCTAATTTTTATCAGTATCTTTGAGCTTGTTCACTCAGACTCAGTTCATTTTTTTTTCATTTAGTCTCTCAATTAATATTTCAATAACGCTGTACACTGTTTGTTGTGCCAGTAAAACATTACATTTTAAAATTAATACAAGGTCAAAAACAATGTGCATAATAGATATAAAAAAATAAAATAAAAATGTGAAAATTTAAATAGTTTTAGACTGCCAATTGCAGTTTTTCATAAAATTTGACATGCCATTATTAACAATTTCAAATAACAATTTTACCATTATCAAGTACGAACACAAAGCGCTCATCTTTGCAACACAAATTAAGGCATTTTTGGTAAAATCCGAAAGCTTTCTTACCCTGCATAGACAGCAATACAACTGACACATTCAAGGCCCAGAAAAGTAGTAAGGACATCGTTAAAATAGTGACATTAGGGCTGGACGATATGGTCAAAACACGATATATTTCAAATTTTGTCGATACAACATAATTCTGATAGCGATATGAACACACAAAAAAAGAACGGCCACTAGGGTTGGGTACCGAAACCTGGTGCTAATACGGCACCGGTACCCATATGACCGGTATGTACCGAAACAGAACGCGAATTTCGGTGCCTCATTTCGGTGCCACTTAAGTGCCTGAACTGTCTATTGAAATATTTGTCTTCTGGTGCTATGACACGGATGTAAGAAGCATTGATTTGTCAACATGCATGATCGCTAGTTAAATTTAAATACTGCATTCATGGGGTGTCAGAATGATCGGAAAAATTATTTCCTGAATGAGAAAACTCACGTGAACGTCGGAAAGCTTTGATGATACAAGAAATGAAACCATCCGAGAAGCGCGTGAATGCAGCAACTATCGTTATCTTGCTCTGACTGCAGCAGGTGGTTGTTAGCTTAGCTAGCTACATTAAACACGCTTAACTTAAAATGCCAAAAACTAAATGTTCTAAAGTGTGGCTATATTTCACGAGAAATGATTCAGACACCGTGACATGCAGCAAATGTTTTACAACAGTTGTGTGTAAAGGGAGAAACATGTCAAGCATTTGAGTGCACATGGAATAAACTTGAAAGCAGAGGGATGTACCGTGTTTGACAGTGTGCGGACATGAGCTGGCACTATCAGCAGGGCTCGATTTGCTCTAGTCTATGCATCCCTGCCTCTGCTGAATTATTTTTATTCCCGGTGGGGATAAAGCATCCCGTGAAGCTCTCCTATGTCCTGATGTAAATGTCTAAATCAAATTTTTTGCGATCAGCGCTTTAAAGTCCTGAATCAAATGATTCACCGTACTTGCTTTTAAAGGATAACTATTGCCAAAATGCAACCTGGGCTGTTTTTTTTTTTTTACTGTAAACGGGACAAACTTATATCTAAAAGCATAATTACGACAAACGAGCCGTTTTTGAGATTGACTAGGGGAGTACTAGGGGCATAACTTTGAGCGCATCAAAATTGATATTTTTACAACACTAAGAAGACTCGAAGTATCGCCTGGGTCTCTACACATGAACTCGAGCATTGAGAACATTGTTTCTGTACACAGAGTTTACTAAAAAGAAAGTTTTTGAACAACTCACTTTCACTGTTTGAGTTTCCGCTTGTGGACGTCTTGCCAGTCAAGAGGTGTCGATCTCCGAATGCGAATGAATGGACTTCATATTTTTCCAGCCCTATGCAAAGGGTTCAACACTAATTTTATGAAGCCAGGAGAGTACTTTTTGTGTGTAAAGAAAACAAAAATAACGACTTTATTTAACAATTTCTTCTCTTCAATGTCAGTCGACCGACACAATGTGGTACTCTCATGAACGCATGTTGAAGACTGACACAGTGACAAATGAAACTGTTGAATAAAGTCATTATTTCGGCTTTCTTTGCACACAAAAAGTATTCTCATAGCTTCATAAAATTACAGTTGAACCACTGATGTTACATGGACTGTTTTATTGATGTCCTTACTACCTTTCTGGGCCATGAACGTGTCAGTTGTGTTGCCGTCTATGCAGGGTCAGAAAGCTCTCAAATTTAATCAAAAATATCTTAATATTTGTGTTGCAAAGATGGTCTTATAAGTTTGGAATGACATGTGGGTGAGTAATTAATTAATGACAGAAGTTTTTTTTTTTGGGTGAACTATACCTTCAAATGAAGATACTTTGTTCTACTCTGTTGGGTAAACAACAGATGTTGTCAAACTCAAAAAAAGACCTAAGCTCCACACCAGTTCAAATCACTGTGCATGTCCTGATAACCTAGTTACACAGAAAGATGAGACGGTCAGCGCAGCTCCCAGTCGGGCTGTGCAATTGCAGACACCGTCTGAAGCCCACTGCTGTAAAGATGCAAGTACACTACCCTGCAGAGACAGCAGTGCCAAACCTCAAGCAGCCACAGGCCTCAATTAAACCAGTGTCAGAATACAACTTGGAATTGAAATAATAATAAGCTGAAAGATGCAGTAAACCATGCACATTATTTCGGGGAGAATATATATGTACGGTATTCCAACAAGCTAAACCTTTCTATTTCAAATAAATGATATTCTTTCTGAAAAAAAAGACAGAAATCACAGTTTTAATAATAAGCTGCTTCAACATTAAAAATTGATCAGCAAATCATTATATTAGTATGATTTCTGAAGAATCATGTGACACTGAAGATTGGAGTAATGATGCTAAAAATTCAGCTTTGCCATCACAAGAATAAAATCCATTTAAAATATATTAATAAAGAAAACTGTCATTTTAAATTCATCAATATTATTATTTTTTTTTCTTTCTTTATTGTCCATACAGTAAAAGCCAAAGAGATTCAGTGTTGTTTAGACTTGTGGGTGAGTGAATGATAAGATTTTTTGCAGGTGAACTATCAATTAACCACATCTAATCTACTGTTAGGAAGAGAACTAACATTACATTCACAGATTGGCTTCAAACAAATCACATCCATCCCTCCCCCTTTGCCCTTTCCCAACAGACTGCTGCTTTCATCAGCTTTATCTCCTGATGCAATTTTTCATGCCTAAAAAATGATTGACAAGATTGACAAGTTCCTTAACTCGGGGCAATAAAGACCATGTAGATAAAAGACAGAGTCAGAGATGGATGAAAACACAATTGTCTCTTGAGAGAGACAAATGCAGTTGGAAATCAATGGTAAAGTCTTTGCACAGGCTGTATACCGTATAAACATCTAGTGTCATGACTCCTGCTGTGTTTTATTTAAGACAATGTAAGAATTAATGTTCCTGTAAGAATTAATTGTTGTATTTCATATGACATTCACAATCATGATAAATGTGGTCTCTGGGGAAACAAGGGGATGTTGAAATGACTCCTGTTTACTGCACTGAAGCTCATGTGATTATGAACTCACTGGAATCAGATCTTGTAATAATCTTTTCAGTTAAAAAATTCCACCTGCTGCAAATGACAAAAATCACCCCTGACAGTATCACGTTCTTGAGGTTTTGGAGAACATCCTGCACTTCTCTGCTGTGTATAAACCTTTCCTTTTGGTTTAATTACAGTGCATTTTTTTTTAAATTGGTTAAGCATATCTCTTTTGGTTGCTAACATGCCACAGGAAATTATCATAGATACAGGCATCAAGATGCAGATAATAGCATGTACTCAGAAAGAAAAACAGCAGGAAGGAGTAAAAATACTTCAGTGGTAATTGGACCACCATCCCAACATTTCATGAAATGGAAAATTAGACGAAGCTTCACAACAGCACTTATTTACCTGGGAAAGAAAGTCACTGTGAGGAGGATGTAAGCTGAAATGACTCTAAAAGGATAGTTACCACACAAGTTACAATTGTAAGAAAAGTAGTTGTGGATTTTTTGCATCAATTGGTCAAAATGTCATCTGATCTTCATCAAAGTTACAAGTATAAACAAACACAATGTGATTAAGCTACACTCTAAAAAATGCTGGGTTATTTATTTATTTTTTTTACCCAAATGCTGGGTTCAACTTGTTGGGTAATTTTATTTAGTACGGTTTTCAAGCCGCCAATTTGGTGCACTTCTGCAGCGAAATTAAGGTTTGTATATATTTATTTAATTTTTAAAGTCTTTACTGTGCTGTAAGTTGTATTTCTTTATGCAAAGCAACATAAGGACAAGATGTCAGTCAGCTGTGTCAGCAGCGGTTCTTTTTCAGGATGGAAATGCCTTTTGTCTTGAATAAAATAAATGGATTTTATTCTTTATTGTACCGACTTAAATTTAGTTTGATATTAAATGACGCTCTCTAATGTCAGTACTGTTTCTTGGGCCAGTTTTGGAGTCAGTCACGGCATCTTTTAGCTAAAAGTGAAACATGAGGCTGCGATCTGAAATTCGCAATTACCCCGGCGAATAGCAGCCCTTCACCGCTGCAGATTTTGGCTGAATACACTACATTTCAAATGCTACTTTTAAATGTTACATTGTTATGTATAAAATGCTTGTTAAATGAGTTTAGATGTATGCAATATTGTTAAAGGAGAAGTCCGGTGTGATATTGACCTAAAGTGTAATGAATCATGATACCGAGTGTGAACTTACCTTTCATAGCTCATCTCGGCTTGTCCACTGCACTCCGAAATCTGGCCCTAGTTAGCCGATGCTAACAACAGGTTGTCTTTGAGGGTGCATCGGGCATCGGACTAGCCATGTAAATAAATCACTGTTTTACACCATTTACGAGGCACAAAGTAGCTCCACACTTCATTGGTAGACTTCCAAGGGCCCTGACATTTAAAACGAGACTTTGAGAACTTTGAAAAAGCACTGGTAGTTTATTTACAAGAGGATTTATACAGACAGTACCTTTAGGAAATTTACCGTTCGCCGCCATCTTGAATTTAGTCACGATAAGTCGAGTGACGAGCAGGAAGGAAACTACAACCTGATAAGTCACGTGAGTACTCGCGTTACTTTTGGACTGGAGTTAGTGCAGACAGTTGGCAGTTGCATGGATGTCGGATGATGAAGCTACTGAGTTTTATGAAGTAGTAGTTTAGTTTCCTTCCTGCTCGTCACTCGACTTATTGTGACTAAATTCAAGATGGCGGCGAACTGTAAATTTACTTTAACTATGCTGTTTTTTACCCAAATAAATTCAATTTGTCTTTTATTTTGTTCATGTGTTCATGCTTAATAATAAATGTTTATCTTTTGATTTTGCTGTTGCCTCTAGTAATTCTAGGTGTTTTTTTTTTTTTTTTTACCAAATTAAAGTCCATTTTAAAACAGCAATATAATATTTTTTAAACAATATGACTTAAATAAAATAACCCAGCATGTGTTCTGTACAATTGTTAACCAAGGCTGGGTTGCCAAATAACCCAAGTTGGGTTGTTTTTAACTCAGCATTTTTTAATGACACAGAAACGGTTATATATATATGTCTTTATTTAACATGTTCCATTATGACCGTTTTTACAACACCTATTATGACCCTTTTTACAAGATATAAAATTGGTCTTGGTTGTCCCCAGAATATGTCTGTAAAGTTTCAGCTCAAAATACCCCACAGACTATTTATTATAACATCTAGAAAATGTCATTTTTGAGGCCCATCTAAAAAAAGAGCCGTTTTGATGTGTATCACTTTAAACGCAAATTAGCTGTATATTCATGTGTATAGTATATAGGCATGGGCCGGTATAAGATTCTGACGTATGATAACCTTGGATAACAATATCACGGTTTCACGGTATCACTGTATTGTAATTACTGCTCTACAATGTTATATTTAAATGTCTGGGTAAAAAAACTATTTTTTTATATTTTTAACTGAACACAGTATATTTTATTTTAGGAAACATATAGAACATTTTGTAACATGGAACATCAGGCAAAATAATTAAAATAATCATTGAATCTTCTTAATTAAATTAAATTTCAGTCACTTGTGTGAGCCTAAGCCTGCAGCTCAACAATAATCAACAAAATAAAATTTTCAAAAACAAATCCTTCTTAATGGAAAAAATGCAATCACTAATCAAAGCAAAAATATGACCATTAGTGACAGTTCCAAAAATAAACAAACACTCAAAGACACGTGGGAGCCAGCGAGTTTTTTTTTTTTAATGCCATGATTTTGAAAAGATGTTAAAGGTGTACTGTGTAATATTTAAGATGATCTCTAGACGGAGGTGCAATAACTGTTTTCAGGGGTGCATAAAGACCTTAATGAACCATTATGTTTTTATTAACTTAGAATTATCAGCTTGCGAAAAAAAAAAACACTGACACAATGATGAACAAGTAACAGTAATATTCACAATAACAAAGTTTTATTGAATGATTAAGTAAATATAATTCCTTAAATTACGTTTTAAAAGAAATCTCATTATTCGTTGCTGTCAAAAAAGATTTTAATCATGTATTGTCTTCCGTAGTTCTGTAAAGGGAGGGGTGAGCGGTGGACTGTTGCAATTCACAACCTCGCCACTAGATGCCGCAAAAACCTACACACTGCACCTTTAACGTACCAGAAGGCTTAAGCAAAGACGTGATTTCACTTTAACTTAATTGTTGTACTAATGTTCAATCACAGAAACGTAACCTTAGTGTATATAGTCTACTATTCCCCACTCTGTGTTGTGGGGGTTCACCTCCTTCGGCCATCCTGAACTTATATTACTGCTGAGTCTCACTGACTGCGGAGCACGTGCACAATCACAGACACGCGCATGCAGCACTAACCGCTGGGGGAGGGGCTGCATTGTTTTCGCTGCAGGTACGCACACACACAACCTAGTAGCGAGTCCTGCGCTTTCACTTTGACGACACAGAAAATGCACATATCGTAGGAACGGTATAACTTTTTTTGTTTGCGGTTTTGAAACCGTGACTTTTTCAAATGAAGACTCTTATGTTCAGTCTTACATCCAAACACAAAACACCAGAATTGCTTACGAGACATTGTTGACAGTACAGCTGCTCGAGCACGGGGAAAATGGAGAACAGCTTACAACCGAAGACAACACGATGAGGGTGAAAATTATGGCAATGCAAGACTGTCAGTCTGCGGCTGTAGGCAGGGCCAAAACAATGTGACATCACACTGCTCAGAGAATCAAAATGGCATGCCTAGTGAGACTGAGATTTGTAAATAAGGAGTGGGTGGATTTTTTGCATGGTAGGGTGGTTGTGTCATGCACTGACAAGACACATTTATGTTCAAACACCATGTAAAAGTGGATTTTCCATCATAGGTGCCCTTTAAACATTCACGGTGCTGTGGAAAAAGTCTGTGAACTTTGTAAGAGACTTTCTTCCTTGTTGTTGCCTACTTGTTAACAACAAAATGATGATGTGTGTATTTTATAAAATGTTGTGTTGTTTAAATATCATATTTTTCCATTTAGTACTGCCCTTCAGAAGCTACGGGAAAGAGGACAAAACAAGCATGATTTACCCCAATCATCCTGTTCTATTTCCTTCTTGAGCATCCTTCTTGAACAGTGGGCAGTTTAACTGGTTAGGGCAAACCAGGGTCTCATGAAGAGTTCATGAATATCTCATTAAAATCATCCAGGTAACAAGCAACAAGATAAAGTTCACTTGCTTTTTTTACAACAATGTGAATGTTTAATGGGATGTGTTCAATAAAGACAGGAACGATTATAATTATTTGTGTGTTATTAGCTTAACAATCATTGTGTTTGTCAATACTTGTGATTTTAATGAGGATACATTTCTCTGGCCAATCAATGCCGAAAACCAACTAATGGGTTCACATACTTTTTGTTGCCAATGTGTTTACTTTTAAAGCTGTACAAGGTGAACTCCTCTACCTATTCTCATGGCAAAAACGTACCTGTGAGAACTTTTTCATATCCAAGTACAGTACATATCACCGCAGTTTCCAACAGAAACGAACACTAGAGACAGTAAAACATTGAGCACTTGTAATCGTTTTGTACACAGTTATGATTACAGCTCCATATGTTTTGCTTTCCGGATGTAACATATTTGCTCGATAACTCAGCCAGAATGGAACTGGACTTAGGATGTGGAAATCCTTTGGTACGAATCCTGTGAAAAACATGTCTCACAATAGAAGAGATGAAAGATGAGAGATGAAAATACAAGATAAAACAGCATGCTTACGATCATGTTCACCACATTCGGTTTTGTTCATACTATCAGGTAGGTTTAGGTGTAGTGCAGATGGTATGTTATTTTAAAACGTCACGGAGCATTAGAGTTATAGCGCCACTCAATGGACATTTCAGGTCAGAACTGCAGTGACACGTACAAAACCAACGTCATGTAAAACGAACCATATATATCATCTGGGAAAAAAAAACTAAACACTCTTTTATCATCATTTAGTGGACATTTCACATCGAATGTCCCGAAATGGTGGTACATATTTTGTGTCTTGTAAAAAAGTTCCCACAGCTATGTTTTTGTCATGAGATCAGGTTGGATATCCTGGATAATGTGCTGGTCCCTCTTTTGCAAACCAATCAGAACCAGAGCTTTTAAACTTAAAACAGGACACAAAACGACCATTAGATGAATCATGCAATATTCATACATGTCCACCTCATGAATCAATAAGCTAAACTAAAGAACAAAATCTGATTGAAAAAAAAAAAAAAAAAACCTTCAGGCTAGTTTTGACCTGGATAAAAGATCTGACTCAAAAAAAAATATTCATTAACTCTCAAAAACATGTTAAGGAGTATTAGGGTTAATTACAAGATATTTAGTGAGCTAAAACTGAAATTTTAGTCTGTTCAATCTCACAACTATCTACTGTATGGCTTCAAAACACTTGTAAAAGAGCACCTTTTTTTTGTCATTTTAGAGCTCATTAACTTTCATTAAAGGTCCCATATTGTACACATTTCTGGAGGTTTATTTTAGTTGTTGATGTCCTTTAGAATATATATTTGCGGTATAAGTGCCAAAATCCATCTCAATATATTTTTACAGCTCCTTTTTTAGGAGCTCTGTCAAAAACAGGTCGATTTTGGCCCATCTAATTAACATTCATGAGCCTCTCTTCTGATTGGCCTGTTGTTTTCTGAGTGACGCGCAGCCAGGTCAACCACAGGTAACTATGGTCATGTATGCTGTAGCCGAACTCAGAGCCATAGAGAGAGCCTAGCCTGCTGATACTCAACAGGATATTTCAGAATTATCATTAATGTTTTTTCTTTTTCAAACACCGAATGCAGTAAGCTACATAACTGTTGCTTTAGTAAAGCCCCTTTCACAATGCGCGCTGATTCTGGAAAATTACGTGAACGAGCGCTGTGTGAACAAAAGCCAGAACCATAAAGGCAGTGTTGTAGTGATGATGCACGTTATCATGTGACTCTTCACAACGAAAAAATATGTGCAAAGTGGAATGAAGCAGCGATCAGACAGAGCCAGCTATCAGCGCTGAAGCACAGTTTGTTCAGGTTAGTTTCAGTTTAGTGAGACGTACGCGTCGCATTACATCTCACATCCGAACGTCACACGTCTTTATGGGTTGTGTGTAAAGCACGCACAGATCCCGGAAAACAACTGTGAATGAACCAAATCAAACAACTCCGGAACAAATCATGGGACACATTATCCGTGTATTTACCGGAATCGCTGTGTGAAAGAGGCTGAAGTTGACGTGCCAGTGGTCTCTTATATTCACGTTGTTCTGAAACCTGTGCAATGATGTAGTTTCGACATCTATAGACTGAACAGGGTTTTCTCGGCTTGTTTTCGTGTTGTTGTTGCTTAGCAATGTTATGGACACGATATTATTGTCTGGGTTTGACAAAAGGAGGGTGGTACGGTGATTGGTGCTGGGGTGGTGACTGAAGGCGGTGACTGAGTAGATAGGACGTCACATCTGTACGGAAGTCACAGTGGCTTGTGAAAATTAACAGCTACTTTAAGCAGGCTGTGTGCACTTTACTGTGGACTGACTGTTTTGAAACTCATATGGTAGTTAGCCCCTAGGCCTCAGTTATCATGAAAAAAGCCAGGAAATTTTGATTTTGACAATATGGGACCTTTAACTCCAGGATATTGTTTGAAATATCTCTTTTTGTATTCCATTTTTTGCGGTGATTCATTCCTTTAAATCTGACTTGAAGTCTAAATTACAAGAAGAAACTGGTATTAACAGTATCAAATCAAACCAGTTACACTGGCATTTTGGTTTTAAAGTTCACTTGCAGAACAATAATTAGCAGATAATTTACTCACCCCCTTGTCATCCAAGATGTTCATGTCTTCCTTTCTTCAGTAGTAAAGAATTTTTTTTTTTTTTTTTTAAGGAAAACATTTCAAAATTTCTCAGTTTAAATGCAGCTTCAAAGGGCTTTAAACAATCCCAGCCAAGGAAGAAGGGTCTTATCTAGCAAAACGATTGGTTATTTTCTAAAAAAAAATTTGACAATTTCTATAGTTTTTTACCTCAAATGCTCATCTTGTCTAGCTCTGCGTGAACTGTGTATTCCTGTTTATGACAGTTGGGGTAGGTCAAAAAACTCTTTACTTTTTTTCGGAAAAAGCGTTTGATGATCTTTGCATGTTCACTTTGTAAACACTGGGTTGGTACTTTTGCAGGGATGTAGGATGATTTTAAAGTTAGATGAAAATTAGATGAGAGCTTTATGACCTATACCCTAAACTGTCTTGAACCAGAATACACAGAGTTGACACAGAGCTAGACAATAAAGCATTTAAGGTTAAAATGTATAAATTGTCAACTTTTTTAGAAAATAACCATTCGTTTCTCTAGATAAGACCCTTCTTCCTCTGCTGGGATCATTTAGAGTCCTCTGAAGCTGCATTTTGGAAGTTCAAACTCGGGGGCACCATAGAACTTCACTATATGGACAGAAATCCTTTAATGTTTTCCTCAAAAAAAATATTTCTTTACGACTGAAGAAAGAAAGACATGAACATCTTGGATGACAATGGGGGTGAGTAAATTATCTGTAAATTTTTGCCCTGGAAGTGAACTTCTCCTTTAACTATAAAAATGACATTGTGAAATCCACAAGCTCTTTTTGTAACTACGTCCCAGAAAGAAACAGGCTATAAACCTTATTTGTGTAGAACATCGGTCTCCCACACAAGTCTGCAACTTTTCACCTAGCTAAAAATAAAAATTGAAATCGCACCTCCTCTGACAAGCAGTTTTATTGGCCCGACTGGAGAGAACCCCTGCGGCGCGTTGCCAACTTGAACATTAATTGATTATAGGTGAGAAATTTTACATCAAGCAAAGTTCCAATTAGATGATTCCCTCAGAGAAGAGATAAGGAGCAGAAAGTCGAACAAAGTGTCCCACTCTGCGCCCACCGGGTCATTATGTATGCAGTATATACTGCGGGTTTTCACAGTCACTCCTCTGAATAAAACTGTAAGTGAATGAAAGTTTCTGACTAACCAATTTGAAAAGATTTCATCAAAAGCTGCCATTAATAATTGCCATAATACACTACGGGCTCTTTGCAGTTTTTAAATTCATTCATGGACAGGACCTGGCAGGCACTTTTATGAAATCCAGATTCAATTTTAAATCAACAAACAACTGAAATACAAAACAATTGGTAAATGTATGTTTTGCCAGTGGACAACCGAACAATATAGGATTAGTTTAGATTGTTAATCTATTTTCCGATGGAAACCCCATGACATTAAATCGTTTTTGTCCATGTCTATACTTACAATGTAACTGCAGAAAAAAAAAGAAAAAAGAATCAATTACTTCTGTCGCTTAGCAACTAGTTGCGGCACATTGCTGAACCCATTGCTTTCAGTTACCTTTAAAAATCCCATTAATCACTCTGAGCCTCCACCCATACAGCTGCCTCACCTCAATGTATCACAGCAAAGAAGCATTGTAAAATTAGTATATTAATGCATGACATTTATTTGTAATGTCATATCTTACATCTGCCCTATTTCCATTTCATGTTTGTTCATTTAGCATTGGATCAACACTGATGATTATTCAAACATACGACAAGACAATACAAGACCAAGAGCTCATGTTATGACTGGGCGTCTCCTTACTCACCGCAATGAAACTGAAAATTCTTCAGGCTAGAAAAAAAGGAAGTGGGTGTGTCCAGACAGCACAGACCAAACCACAGCCTTGCCAATGTAATGAGTAATAAATGAGTGTGCCGGCATTTCCATCAGTAGCCTACTCAACAGTAAGTTCAAGCATGTTTCTGTTTTGAATGACTGGAATGGAAAGATCAGATTCTTTTAATAGCAAAGGAAATACGGAGGATAGACACAACAAAACAAAACATAGACATACAGATCTGAATCAGACAGTATCAGATCACCAAGATAATGCTAGCTCACCTGAGAAACACTTACAGTTTTCATTTAAAACCCTGGGGTCAGTAAGATTTGTTTTGGAAAAAAAGGCTACTATTCAGAAAGGATACATTAAAATGATTGAAAGCGACAGCCGTGACATTTATAATGTCACAAAAGATTCCTATTTCAAATAAATTCTGTTTTTGGAATGTTCTATTAATAAATTGTGTCATCGTTTCCACAAAAATATTATGAACCTCAACTGTGTGCTTGTGTTTTTGAACAATCATGTGACACTGGAGATTGAAGTAACAAAGCTGAAAATTCAGCTGTCATCATTGGGATAAATTCAATTACTTAATTTATTAAAATAGAAAATGACTACTTTAAATGTTTAGTTCAGCCAAAAGTGAAAAGCACCCTTTGATTTACTCACCCTCAAGCCATCCTAGGTGTATATGACATTCTTCTTTTAGACAAATATAATTGGAGTAACATTAAAAAAAAAAAATGTCCTGGCTCCTCCAAGCTTTATATAATGGCAGTGAATGAGTGCTGAGATTTTGAAGTCCAAAAAAGTGCAACCATCCATCGTAAAAAGTACTCCACACTGCTCCGCAGAGTTAATAAAGCAAGTGAATCAATGTGTCTGTGTAAGGAAATATCCATATTTAAAACTTCATAAACTAGGGATGTTCATTTTGGTTATTTCTACTGACATCCTACGCTCATTAACCAATAATTAACCTTTAACCGACAAGATTATTTTAAATTGAAACTGAATTGAATTAGAAAAAAATAAGTGTCTGTGACCTGTTAAAAATACCAACATTTGTTTTCCAGGGATTCATTTAACATGTACGCACCTGCAGCATTTCAGCGAGCGGAGAAAAACATAATAAAGATAGGCTATATAACTAATACATAGGCCTATACGAGAAATATATTTTTACTCAAATAATAAATTAACAACACAAAAGAAAAAACTGTGCAACAAGTAGTCTAGTATGTGTTGGTTCATTTTTGCGGTGCGTGAAAGGAAACCAAGACGGCAGAAAGCAGCATCCTATTTTTCTTTATTTTACACAAGCACAAAGATTTGTTTTTATTGTGAAAGTACACAAATAAAACCAAACCTTTTACAGTTTCGATTATCTGTATGACTAGAAGGAGTATAAAAATATTTGATTGCGCCGGCGCCGCATGCATTGCTAACTTGACAATGCAGCCTTTTCATTATCATAATAAAACAAACACGGAAATAACACACTGCTAATTTTAAATATGTGGTCAAATCTGTGCCAAACACATTTTGTTTTATGTGGATATCAGGATGCGAGTGAAGTGTAAAACCAGTTTTACATATTAAGTAATATTTTGGCAAATACATTACAGATTTGGAAACATTTGAACGTTGGTTTCAGTTTCGTTTTAACATTTAATGAATTGTTTATAGCCTATAGCTTCTTATGTTTTGAATTCTTGTTTTTTTCTAAATACTGTTAAATTAAAAAGATTTGTTGTGGAGTGAGGGAAACTAAAATAGCCTAGCCTAGCTATATTTATAATGTTTGTAAACATTTCGCATCGACATTAGGTCTGAATGAAATAATAAAATAAGACGTATATGCGACTTTATAGGCCTCTTATTTCATTTAATATGTATAGCGTATTTTAACCATGCAGAAAACGTATTACAATTTTTTGATACATTTCTGAAAAATGACTTTTTAAATCATTTATCTGACTGTTTTAATTGGTCAAAATTCTTAATTTCGGTTGACGTAATCTCTAGCTTCTGTTAAGTGTCATACACGTGTACACAAGAGAATGACGATCCAGCGGATGACCTAGGACATGGAAGCGCAGAGGAGAGAGCAAAACAAAACACTGGTCATGAATTAATAAGTACAAAATGAGGATTTTTAAGAAAAATGTCCAAGAGAATTTCCAAGAGAAGACTGTATTTTCTTTGCTAAACAAAGAAAACTTTGCTTCTGTAAACAAAACTTGGTTCTTGTGAGACTAGCATATTCTCACCAGACCTTACACTACATCTAAGTCCTACGTCATTCTCTGGAACGCCAGTCTGTCGTAACTGCGCGTCCGATACTTAGTGGAAGCTAAAGATTACAAAGTTTAAGTTAAAGTTTTAAATAAGAATATTTTTCTTACAGAAATGCATTCATTTACTTCAGAAGGCCTTTATAAACCCCTTTAGAGTGGCGTGGAATATTTTTTATGATGAATGGATGCATTTTATTGGACTTATTGTATCAACAGCCATTCACAGCCATTATAAAACTCGGATGAGCCAGGACATTTTTAATATACAGTGCCTTGCAAAAGTATTCATACCACTTTATTTTTTTCATATTTTGTTGTTGCAGCATTATGTTAAACTGCTTTAAATTACTTTTCCCCACATAAATCTACATCTCATACACCATAATGACAAAGCACAAAACAGGTTTGTAACAACTTTGCAAATTTATTAGAAATAAAAAACTGAAAAGATCCTGTTGCATAAGTATTCATACCCTTTTCTGGGACACTCGAAATTTAGCTCAGGAGCATTCCATATTGCTTCTAGATGTTACTAAACTGTGGCAAATTCATTTGAATGAGTATAGTTTAGAAAGGCACACACCTCTAAGAAAAGGTCTAACAGCTGAAAATGCATATCAGAGCAAAAACCAAGTCCTGAGGTCAAGATAACTGCTTGTAGAGCTCAGTGACAGACTTGCGTTAAGGCAGTGATCTAGGGAAGAGTTCAGAAAAATAGCTGCTGCATTGAAGGTTCACAGAAGCATGTAGCCTCCATTATCCATAATGAAAGACGATTGGAACAACTAGGACTCTAGAAAATGTCTGCCAGCCCTCATCCAAGCTGACAGAGCTTGAGAGGTGAAAAGGTGAGGCAAAGAATGGCAGATAATTGCAAAATGCAGATGTGCCAAGCTTGTCACAGCATACCCAAAAAGACTTGAGGCTGTAAAGGTGCTTCAACTATGTACTGAGTTAAGGGTATGAATACTTATGCAATGTACTTGTTTCAGTGTTTTATTTTTAATAAATTTGTCAAATTTGCAAATCTGGTTTTTGCTTTGTCATTATGTGGGGAAAAACTAATTTAAAACACTTTAACATAATGCTGCAACAAAACGTAATGTGAAAAAAAAAATGAAGGGGTATGAATACTTTTGCAAGGCACTGTATCTCTGATTAGCATTCATCTAAAAGAAAAGTCATATACACTTAGGATGGCTTGAGGGTGAGTAAATCAAGGGGTAGTTTTCATTTTTGGGTGAAATATCCCTTTAAATTGTAAAAACTACAAAAAAAAATTGTAAATAAAAATAAAACACCCTAATCCAGCCTTAGAAAGTTGTATCTGAACTCTTAGCCTGGTCAATGATTTCAGAGGGGTTTCAAGCACTTCAGCTGGTCAGGCTGGCATAAGTACATTTTTTGTGTATTATGTAATAATCAAAGGTTTTATTTTTAAAAACTCACATGCTTTGCTATAATGTGGTAATTGAGATACTACAAATTCTTCAAGGAGTGGAAAAGACACTAAATTTCACTTTGTAGTATCAGCAGACAGTTTAAGGCCGCCCTCTGGCTCTAAACACATTTCCTTAGTCATACGCTCATTCAGCTTGTCTGGAGGAGGGAGTCAGACATCCTAAGCTGCCAAGTTTGAAAAACATTACACAAACGAGGCTCCGCGCTCCAAATCGCCTGCTGTGAGTCACACTCAGAAAGACACTATGGCCAGCAGCACAACAACACCAACTTAATCCAGATTACCTTGATCCTCCTCAACCATATGACCAAAACAAACAATGATGAGAGAAATGTGATTATATACTACTTAGAAGTCTGGAATACATGCTAACCCAATTCTGGCTTGTCTTGTCAAGTGGCCTTTGAGACCACCAATCAATCCGTGTAACCCCAGTCTCCAGGCATGTTTGCTGTCTGAATAGAAGAACAATCATTGGCTGTTAATTTGTTGACTTAAATGTTTTCTGAGAATTCAATTTCAGTTTATTTTCTGTTGTCTAAAGCATGGTACGAGTCAATAACCTGCTCTGTAAACATCCACGTTGACCCTCCGCTATTTCCACATGAGAGAATATGCTCAGGCATGCACGGACCTTTCTGTAAACCAAAACCACCTCGGCTCTCTATGGCTTTCTCTTAGCAAAGGTTCATATCTGGCCATCAGTGGCAGTGTCCATAGAGGTTACTCATTAATCTTTTAACTATGGTGTGTCTTTAGCTTAAGAAAGAATTACTAACCCATAGGGAGAGGCTTGAAAAAAAAAACAGAAGAAGAAATGGTCTAATCTTACTGAATGAGCAGGGCATGAGTTGACTTCCTTGGACTGACTCAGAAATCTTCTTTAGTCTAAGAAAGGAATCTCAGAAAATATAAGTAGATATGTGCTGACCCACATTTTGGTTAGGTTTGCTGTGAGAACAAACACATCTTCAGCCCAATATAGAAACTGTTCATTACAATGGCCCTAATGTTGGTGTAAGTTTTTTTTAAAGGGACAGTTAAAAATTAATTAATTACTCATCCTCATGTTGTTCCAAACCCATAAGACCTTTGTTCATCTTCGGAACACAAATTAAGATATTTTTGATGAAATCCAAGAGCTTTCTGACCTTGGGCAGACATCATCACTGCCACATTCAAGGCCCAGAAAGGTTGTATGGACATCGATAAAATAGTCCATGTGTCATCAGTGGTTAATTTATTGAAGCTTCAAGAATACGGTTTTATTCAACAATTTCAGAAAACTCTCAGATTTCATCAAAATATCTTAATTTGTGTTCTGAAGATGAACAAAGGTCTTACAGGTATTGAAAGACATTATGGTGAGTCATTAATGACAGAATTTTCATTTTTGGGCGAACTATCCCTTTAACTAAAATGGGTTCACTCTTCTAGTAATATCACCATGCAGTGCCACGATCAGTAGATGTTCACACAAATCTTTAGACATTTTTTATTTCAAAAGCACACAGTGAAATTTTAGCACACGTTGCATGCACATATTTGGAAATCAGATGATTCGGATTCATCTAACACCTACAATTTATTCTGTCCTAGAACTGGGAGACACATTTGCTTCAAAGGCCCTGTTTACACCTGGGAGCTGATCCCAAAATAATGTGCATGCACAAACTGGGCACCAAAAACGGCACACACTATTTCCCCCACTAAGGATTGATGAAAAAATAAACAAATAAACCTGGAGTAAAAATATATGCACTGTCGGCACCCTCTGGTCTTTGTGTATTTAATGGTAGAACTCTGGAAGTGTAGTAACAATATGAGAAAAAAAAAAAAAAAGAAATGCTTTACATTTACAATCAAAATCTATGCAGTTAGGTGCTTAGTAGGGGTGGGCGATATGACCTAAAATTAATATCACGGTATTTTTCATCTTTTGAACGGTGAAGGTATAATATCACGGTATTACTTTTTTTTGGTACATTTTGGGAGGAGTAGCCTGTCCCTTTAGTATGTGAATAAAGTTAATATTTTTTTTAATATAATAAGTAAATGGTAGGTATCCTTATCAAAAAGAGACATGGGAGAGTATTATGCATTCTCAACATATTTATTTAGCAAAAAACCTAAAGATCTTACTTAACAGTGTACAACAAAACAAAAATTATTTTTTATTGAAATTTAATTTCTGCAATATTTAAAACCTTTAAATAACTAGGGGAAATCAACCCATGGCAACAGTTTAAAAGTAGACCAATTCTGTGGGGAAAAACGCGGACTTGGCAACCCTGCATACAGCACGAGCTGCTGGAGTTAATGTCATTGCACATATGAGTACGAAATTTTCAGGTTATGTTAATCGAGTTTACACACTGCCTCTGAAACTTTCGTCCGTCATAAAAAAAATTGTGTTTGATTTTCTGCATTTTCACATCCATAATAAGCATTTTGATAAGGATGGCGAATATGAGAAAACTAAAAAAAAAACGCATACGAAAATCGGACTCAGTGTACAATGACCTTCAGATTTGAATGATCACGGGTCGAAAGTAAAGAGAGTTGACAAAAATAGACTGGAGGATTTGCTGCAATCTTGTACTCACTGACAAATATCTATTATAAGATGTGCTGCTCCCTTTACACAAAGTGTGCGTTATCGCAAAATCGAAAGTAAAAGTAAACAGCCTGAGCACTCATTTAAAAGCGATTTCTATACCCTGCATATTGAAAGTGCGAAAATTATATACAATATTAGAATATTTGCGGGTGCGCCGATAAGAAAAAAATATGGAGCTCAACTAAATATCGCGCCAATTTTGTGATTGGCTATGTAGTGTGGGGCTCGAGTCTGGTGGGCCAAGCTTCTGATTGGGTGGCCGTGGAGCCGGGCCTGTAAGGAACTAGAACTAAGAGCATTCTAGAAAGAGCTTTGTGATTGGATGGAAATTTCATGCAAGGACATGCAACTGATATAAATATTGGTTGGACGTTTAGGGGGGAGTATGTGGGAGTATTTGGCTGCTATTCGCGGATAATTTAGTAACGTCAATGATTCTAATAAGCTCAGGCCGGTCGCGTTCGCCTCGCGCCCGCTCAATTTGTGATCTGCTGTGTAAATCCTTCGGCCTACATTAGTCCACTCATACAGTTCACTTGAAACAGTGAATGAAAACGAGTGAGTGAATTCGGACACTAAGTGCACCGGAAGGACTGCCGCTTTTCCATAGTATGCTTGTTGTTGAACAATCATTTAAAACAGACAGTTCCAGTTGTAAGATTAAAGCATTTATCTTGAACTATGTCACGGAAATTACGTGTAAACCCTAGTTAAACAATTTAATAATCAATTTACAACGAATTTGTACTCGTGTTGTACGCTGTATTACGCCGTGGACGAGCGCGTTGTAAAATTAACGGATGGATGATTCAGCTGCGGCGCCATCGTCTGGCGAGACGCGGGAAATCAATCGGCGTGCGGCGCGACTCTCACAGTGCATTATGGGTTATCTCTAGTTGTTAAGTGTACATTGATTGTACACTCGTTTTTGCGGTGCATTGTGGGATTGAATGAGTGCACTCGAGAACGTCCACTATGGTTTCGAACACCACTTAAAATGGATGTACCCTCAAATAGTGCACTATTTGAGGGTATAGGGGGCGATTTCGGATACAGCCCCGGTCGTCCCGATTGCCACTCCGCCCCTGGTATAGGCTACAGGCCTGACCTTTTCTTCACGATGTTTCACCAGTCGTTTAATGGCCACTCCCCTTTTACCCGCCACCTGCAAAGCTGATACGAATATTTTTTACTTTTTTATTTACAACAAGCTATATAGTATAAGGACAGGTATTCAGACCACAACTGAACGTTTGAAGAAAATGTAATGCCTTATTATTTAGAATTAGCTATTATTGATGTACAGTTGCAATCAAAATTATTCAACCCCCTTGACCTGCAAGACATTTTGCTGCAGAGAACAACATTTTGTGAAAACAATTCAACAAAAGCATCAGTAAACTATTAAAGAAAGTTTATTAATATACATTTGAATAATTCTGAGAATGTAAGTTAATGAATAATGAAAAAAAATCGAATTGGCTCTAAACATTTATGTTCAAAATTATTCAACCCCTGAAAGTATATTTGGTGTAGAATCTTTTATTCTTTAAAACCACCCATAAACACTGCCTGGAAGTGCTTAGATGCTTCTGTCAACTTTCTGCTGCAATCTTGGGCCATTCCTCACTTGAAAAAGCTTTCAGAATTCAGATCACTGATAATATTTGGTTTTTACTTTGCCACTGCTTGTTTCAAATTCAACCATGTATTTTCAATGAGAATTGAATCTGGAAACTGAACAGGCCACTTAAAAACATTCTATGACTGATTCCTAAACCAAGCGTAAGTAGATTTGAACGTATACTTTGGGATGATTGTCCTGCAGGAAAGTCCATTGATTATTAGCTTCAGAGTTTGCACAAAAGGCATCACAATGTTTGCCAAAATGGTGTGATACTTTAATAAATCAATGATATCCTTTGTATGGTCATGTTTTCCACTTCCTGCTACAGTAAAACAGCCCCATAACAGGACTGGCCAACCTCCATGTTTGATGATGGAGATGGTGTTCTTCTGCTTATAAGCTTTGTCTTTTTTGCACCAGACATACTGCTGATCCATACATCCAAAAAGTTCCAGTTTGGACACATCACTCCATAAAACATTCTTCCAGAACTCCACAGGTCCATCCAAATGAATTTTGGCATATTCAAGGCAGCCTTTTTGTTCTTCTTGGTCAAGAGTGGTATTCAGGCAAGACTCCTCAACATGAAGACCATACTTGTCTATAGGGGTGTGCGATATGACGATTTTTGATCGTGGACGATTAAAATGTCTCCACGATCTGCTTTTGAATACATATCGTAGTATCGTGCTACAGTGTGCCTCCGTCTTAATATACTGTACATTCACTCACGGGACACTGCACTTATTCATATTCGCGATCACAAAAGTACATTATTTGAATGTGCTTCAAAGTCTTGCCGGTCAAATAACGCCGTTTGGTCCGCGCGCTGTTCTGGCATGCGCTTCATGAGCGCGTAAACCTGAAGCACGTGCGCTAAAAGCCTGTCAAACAGCACCTGATTACTAAACTGAGCTATCTTTGGCGTTTAATTTGCTTATACTGTCAAAAACACGCAAGGATTACATATAAACACAGTTGGTTGTCTAAAGTGAAAGTAAACAGTTAAGAGAAAAACGGATGCGCGCCTGCATAGATGCGTGCAGCTCTGCGACAGAGCTAAACATGCTGCCGATTGTCATTAAAGGGACAGTACACCCAAAAATGTTGTCACTCACATGTCCCAAATCTCTATTAATTTTTTTCTTGTGCTTAACACAAAAGAAGATATTTTGAAGAATGTGGGTAACAGTAGCTGGTCCCCACTGACTTAAAATAAATAAATAAAATATATGGAAGTAACTGGGGACCCAGCAACTGTTTGGTTACCCACATTATTCAAAATAAGTTTTATGATCAGCATGTTTTATGCTTAAAAAAAATGCGAGAGTGAGTAAATGATGACAGAATTGTCATTTTTGGGTGATGGTACGCTAATAAAACAAAACACAAAGGAAAATCACTCACTGCTCTTGACTGAAGAACTTCAATACAAAGTTGAACTTCAGTACAGTTGCTTTAAATGTTGCTTCTATGTATAATTTATGTATATAATGTATATAGTGTTTTATTTTTATATTTGTTAATTAAATTTCTTGAATGCTACTGATAAATACACCGACTTTACCTGAAAATTAAAGCACTGTTTGTTTTATTTGTATAGTATGTGTATTTGTAACATGTAGCTTATCTTTGTTCTTATTTTTTAAAAACAAAGAAAATAATGACAAAGATTTTTTTGTCTTCGCCCACTTTGGCTTAAATATCTGCCATTCTTTTTATTTTATATTCTGTTACCTTGTAAGGTTTTGGTTTTAAAATAGAAAAATTAATTTGGCTGTACTACTCAGACAACTTGTAAAAAAGTAAAACCAACATGACAAAGAATCGTGATAAAATCGTGAATCGTGATATTTCTTGAAAAAATCGTGATATGATATTTTTACCAAATCGCCCACCCCTACTTGTCTAGTGTCCTTCTTATACACAGCATCAAAATATTTTTCGTCGGGTCATCTTGCAAGTTTTTCTCAGTTGATCTGATCAAACATTTTATTTATTGTGCTTTTTTGTTCAACAGCCTCAAAGGTTTTCTGGTTCAACACACTTTAATCTAAGGAATACGACTGCCAGCTGTGTCTTTAGGGACTTTTAATGTCTTAGAAATCTTCATGTAGTTTTAGACTTTCTAATAGTAAGATTTTTAATGTTTTTTAAATAAGTATATTTTGCTCACCAAGCCTGCATTTATTTGATCCAAAGTACAACAATAACTGAACTATTTTGTATTTATATTTTTACTATTTAAAGTAACTGTTTTCTATTTGAGTATATTTTAAAATTAATTTATTCCTGTGAATTTTCAGCATCATTACTCCAGAAATGTCACATCATTCTTCAGAAGTCATTCTAATATGCTGATTGCTTTTTATTATTTTCAATATTTAAAACAGTTGAGTAATTTTTTCAGGATTCTTTGATGAATAGAAAAATCCAAAGATCAGCTATTATCCGACATACACCACACCATTCAAAAGAAAGAGTCAGTGTATTTTTTTTTTTTTTTGAAAAAAATAAAAAATAAACTAATACTTTTATTTAGCATGTATTAAATGGATTGAAAGTGATGATGAAGACAATGTTACAAAATATTTCTATTTCATATAAATGCTGCTCTTCTGAACTTTCTATTCATCAAGGAAACCTGAAAAAAAAACTCAGCTGTTTTCAACATAATAAGAGCAGCAAATCAGAATATTAGAATGATTTATAAAGGATAATGAGACTGGTCACAGGAATAAATTGCATTTTATAATATATTCAAATAGAGAAAATAATATAGCAAACTATTTCTTCTCTATTGATTTTGCGTGAGCTCTGTTGACTTTACCATATTTGCTACTCATCTTCAGCACATACATGGGCTAAGAGTATACTATGTGTAACACCCCAAGCTAATTCCATTTTTAATAAGTTTGTAAAGACTTAAGACAATTTTTTAAGACAATTTTGTTCCTTACCATAAAAATAACTGTCTTAAAACAGCAATGTTGATTAGGGGTTGAATAATTCTGACATAGCTGTGCTAGTGATAAATGTGCTGTTGTTTGTTGTTTCCCATGGCATTTTAAACCGGATGCACATATTTAATGGATTTTTGGGATTTCTGGCTTTCAATTCCTTTGGGTTGTGAATTGCAGAAATCTTATTATGAGTTAAAAGTAAACATTTTCTCTCAAATAAAGACTCATCTCTGATGTGCACTTGACTTGTGAGAGTTGACCTGGTAAGACTGACAGAGAGACACATTTGGTAGTCAAACGGACCATTAGTTTGTGATTGGCTCTGATGCTTGTGTACTGTTCTGTCCCACACAGGTATGCTATTGGTGGCAAGGAC
This sequence comes from Garra rufa, assembly GCF_049309525.1. Classification (NCBI taxonomy): domain Eukaryota; kingdom Metazoa; phylum Chordata; class Actinopteri; order Cypriniformes; family Cyprinidae; genus Garra; species Garra rufa. Next base: position 28,151,050 of record NC_133370.1, on the reverse strand, counting down.
AAAACCACACCAAAATTCCTAGAAAAAAAAAACGGACTGTCCCACTGAACCCTGATCGTAATGATAACTCTTGTGACTCTTGTCCAAATATGAAAAATACCACTGCAGCTCAGCTGCATTTAGATACGTCAAACGTGGAGGAAAAATGATGCACATTTTATTTTTGAAAGTTCTTAAAAAGTATTTTTAATACTTCAAGTAATTAGCATCAGTGTTTTTATTTAATAAACATATTAAAACATTGTTTATTAAAACAATGAGCAAAACTCGATCAGTTAGACTGGGTTTAAGATTAAAAAAGAAAAACAATCTGCTAGTAGTGTGAGAATAACGCAAGGTCTAATCAAGACATATTCTCTGAAAAGAGTCTTGGCATATTATCCAAATTTGCCTCTTGTTTTATGGATATTCAGATTCTATAAAAAAACACTGATTAAGAAAAGAATTGCATCAGAACAAGCCACACTTAACTGTAG